>NC_056733.1:1589993964-1590046464 GCF_019279795.1 Protopterus annectens
CCCTACCATAAATGTAGATGTTAGAGTGTATACCCTGCTGCAGTCATCACACTTGGGTTATCCTGCCGTCAGGTCTTGGTCCGGCGTCGGTTGCTGTTGCTTCTTCCCTGACGTCAGTGCGCCAGGGGTATATCAGAAGCATCAGACACCATTTTCTTCAGTTTTTCTTGCCCCAGTTGTCAGGTGCCCCTAATAGGTAGGCAAAAAAATATATATACATATAGCTATATAAAAATAAAACAAAACCCTTTGGCACAAGCAAATACACCACAGAGATAGTATAGGATAGAGTGGTAGAGATAAGTTCAGCTAATTCAGAGGGGATGGAGGGAGGGGTAACCTGAACTGTAGCAGGGTATACACTCGAACATCTACATTTATGGTAGGTACAAAACTGTACTATGTTCATAGTGTTACCCTGCTGCAGTCATCACACTTGGGTAGAATCCCAAAGCTAAGGATGGGTGGTGGAGTCAAAGAGGGTTAGAGGAGGCTAGAAGGCCCTGCAAAACTGCAGTGGCGAAGTCAGCTCTAGTCTTAGAGTAAAGTGGTAAGTGGTAATGTTTGGTGAAGGTGTGTACTGAACTCCAAGTTGCAGCTTCCAGAATATCCTTGGCTGGCACCCCCCCCCCCCGAGGTAGGCTGTAGATGTAGCTGCTGCCCTGTAGAGTGGGACCTTATGCTAGCAGGAACTGGTTTTCCATGGTGGGTGTAGCAAAAACGTATGCAATGTCCTCTCCATTTGGAAATGGTCTGTTTGAGATAGCCTTTCCTTGTGATGCTGTAGCATAGGATACAAAAAGCTGGTCAGATTTTCTGAAAATAAGTTATGTACCTACCATAACGTTCCATGTTAGTTGTTTTCTCTCGCCCTCTTTCTTGCTGGATGGGTTCGGAGCCGATCTTCGGCTCCGACTCGGCACTTGCTAAGCTCGAGAGCTAATTTTACCAGCTCGAGGCAACCCTATATCCCATGATGCAAGGCGTGACTACCCAGATCTCGTCTGGTAGCTATAGAAATATGCGCATTATCTTCTTCCAACAGAAGGAGAAGAAAGTAACCAAATGTGTAAACACAGCACAGGGGAACTAGTAAAACTAGTGACCACTCACAACTGGAGTCCATAGGAAGAATAAACTCGTCCCCAGAGAAGAGTACAACTTCAAGGTCTGTCCAGGCTAGGGGGAAAGGAGGGAGGGACGCAAGAAAGAAGGCTAGAGAAGACAACTAACATGGAACGTTATGGTAGATACATAACTTCTTAATGTTAAGTTGTCAAACTCGCCTTCATTCTTGCTGCATGGGACCGCGTCCCTAGCACCTCTATCCTGGGTGGCTCAATGGAACAGACTCTTGAGAACTGTGGAACCAAACCTAGCTCTGTCTCTGGAAGCCAGGTCCAATTTGTAATGTGAGACAAAGGTATGAGGCGTGGCCCAAGTGGCTGCTGCACAAATGGTGTCAATAGGTAGCCTAGCCTGAAAGGCTGTAGATGTGGCTAGGCCTCTAGGAGAATGTGCCTTAGGTTTAGAGGGCAATTCTTTGCCCCTAAGGAGATAAACATGGGAAATAGTGGAAGAGAGCCATTTCGATAAGGTCACCTTGGAGACCGGGAGACCTTTTCTCTTTTCTACATAAGAAAGAAAAAGCTGATCAGATTTTCTGAATTGTTTAGTTCTATCCAAGTAGTATCTGAGCTGGCGATGAACATCCAAATAATGCAGTTTCTGTTCCGCTCTGTCCGAATAATTCGGGAAAAATACTGGAAGATCAATAGACTGCTTAAGATTAGTCTGGGAAGCCACCTTGGGCAAAAAGGATGGATTTGTTCTTAGAGATACCCTATCCTTGTGGAAAACCAAGTAGGGAGGTCGAACACAGAGAGCAAGAAGTTCAGACACTCTCCTAGCTGAAGTAATAGCCACCAGAAAAATTGTCTTCCAAGAGAGAAATTTTAAAGAGCATGTAGCAGCCGGTTCGAAGGGGGGAAGAATTAGGGATGTCAGCACTAAATTCAGGTCCCATTGCGGAGGAGGATCTTTAATTGGGGTCTTTAGTAGAAAGATACCCCAGAAAAAGGCTTTACAAGGCTAGTGAGACATTATGTTCTGGTCCGCTAAGCCAACATGAAAATTTGAGATTGCTGCCAGCTGGACTTTGACTGTTGAAAAAGAACCCGACTGAAAAATCTCAAATCTCAGCTAAGAAGTCCAAAAATGTTTGAACTGGGGCATTAAAGGGGTCTATGTCTCTGGACTTTGCCCAGAAGGAAAAACGCTGCCACTTACTAGCATAAATCTTTCTGGTAGAGGACTTTAGAGAAGCTACTATGATATCCCGTACAGGATTAGAAATCATAGGAAGCCTGGCTAATGAAGGAAGTGGAGCAACCAAGCGGTGAGGTTGAGAGAGCGAATGGCCTGGTGCAGATGACCCGACTGGTGGGTCAAAAGATCTGGAACTGGGTCCAGACGCCAAGGCTGTACCAATAGATGGCGATGAAGGAACGGGAACCAAATTTGTCGAGGCCAATAAGGGGCAATGAGAATCAACTTGGCTCTCAAAACGGTAGCTTTCTGAATGACTTGAGGTATCAAGGGGAATGGAGGAAAAGCATAAAGTCATCCCCGGGGCCAAACCTGGGTTAGAGCGTCTCTGGGGGGTTGGCCTGGGAGTGGAAAGAGGGAGAAGAAGTCTGGGCATTTGCTGTTTTGGGGTGTAGCAAAAAGGTCGCAGAAAGGGAAGCCCCACTTCTGAAAAATCTCCTCCACTACTGATTGAGAGACCACTCGTGAGGCATGAGAATAGCTCTGCTCAATCTGTCCGCAATGAAGTTGGATTTCCCGGGGATGTGCAATGCTATCAGAAACCGATGAGAGGAGATTGCCCACTGCAAAAGTCTGAGAGCTTCTCGACACAGTGGACAGGACTTGGTCCCGCCCTGTTTGTTGATGTACCATACTACGGACATGTTGTCCGTCTGAACTGCAATAGTTCCTAAAGGAAGAAAGTCGTTGAGGGCTTGCAACGTTAAAAGCACTGCTCTCATCTCTAGGACATTTATGTGCAGATGGTATTCAAAGGGTTGCCAAGTGCCATGGACCATCCTGCCCTGATAATGCCCCCCCCCCCCGATCAGGGAGGCATCCGATGTGACTGTGGCAACTGGGGCCGGGGGAACAAACGGTCTGCCCTGGAGGACTTGAGGGGAAGAAATCCACCAGGTCAGGTGACTTTTGCAAGATTGTGTCACTATGATCTCGTGGCGCATGGGAAGCTGCTGGAAGGACCACTGGGTGAATAACATCCATTGCAGTAGCCGCATATGGAAGCGAGCCAAAGGAAGAAGTACGATGGCAGCCGCCATAAGTCCTAGCACCTTCAGAACAAACCTGGCCCTGATCTTTTAGCTGAGTAGGATGATCTGAACATATTTTTGGATGTCCAGAAGTCTTTGATCTGTGAGTCTTGCTGACATCCCAACAGTGTCCAGTTCTGTGCCTATAAAGGTAATAGACTGGCAAGGTGACAAGGAGGACTTTTCGAAGTTTATGGAAATTCCTAACTGGCTGCACATATGAAGAGTGTAGTCCCTGGCCTGGAGAAGTTGATGCTGGTGGTGGCCGTGAGGAGCCAGTCGTCTAGATACGGAAACACCTGGAATCCTTGACGTCTCAGGTGAGCTGTGACCGCTGCCATGCATTTGGTGAACACTCTGGGGGCTGTAGTGAGACCAAAGGGCAGGGCTCTGAATTGAAAATGACTGGTCCCCAGCCGAAAGCGGAGAAACCTTCTGGAGCGCCTGTGAATTTTATGTGATAGTACGCATCCTGAAGGTCTACCGAGCACATCCAGTTGTCCTTGCCCAAAAAGGGTAAAATGGACTGAAGCGTGACCATCCGGAATCTTGCCTTCTTGACAAACTTGTTTAGTCTGCTGAGGTCTAGAATTGGTCTCCAATCTCCCATTTTTTTGGGGACCAAAAAGAATCTTGAGTAGATCCTGGATCCTATTTGGTCTGCTGGAACTGGCTGGATGGCTCTTTTTGCTAGAAGTTTTGATACTTCCAGCTTAGAGAACTCCCTTAGACCGGGTGCAATGACTGGGAGGAATACCTTCTGAGGAACAGGATAGTTTTCGAAGGGAATCTTGTAACCCTCGGATATGATCGACTGTACGCAAATGTCTTGAGAAAGGGAAAGCCAGGCTGTTGGGTACAGCGACAATCTTCCCCCGACTGCCTCCAAGGGTGGGCAGTCGGGCAACACCTCAGGGATGCTGGAAGGGTTTGTCAGGGAGAGGCTCTCTGCTACCCTGATTCTGCGGACCCCCTCTGCCCCTAGGGTGGCGTCTATTGTTATTACCCCCTCTGCCTCTGAGGGGTAAACTGACCACGTGCATCCGGCGTGACTCCCTGAGATTTACGGAACCACATCTTCCCTCCCTTCTGACCTTTAGGATAAGGTCTTGAAAGGGTGGAGAAACGGACTCCTACGCCAGAAAGAGTCTTGCCGTCCTGCTCGCATCTGGTCAAGGTTTCCTTCACCTGAGGTCCAAACAAAGCCGAACCGAAGGGAGTATTTGTGAAGGACGCCTTAAAGGGATCTGCGAAGTTGCAAAGCCGCATCCAGGCCTGACGCCTAAGTGCCACTCCTGTGCCTGCGGCTCTACTCGCTCCATCAGCCACATAAGAAATGAACCGCATGGAGGAGTTTAAGGAATTTAGGATTCCCAGCTGCGAGATAATTTTTTCTTGAGCCCCGGCAGCTGACGGATCCTGTACTACCTCACCTAGTTCCTTGAGAATATCCCTCTGAAGCCGGGTAAAGTGACAAAGATAATTCAGCGAGCGCATAGTGAAGGTCGCTGAGGAAAAATCCACGCAGACCTATCCATGGTCCTAGACTCCTTGTTAGGAGGATGGACAGGTACAGAAAGATCGGCAAGTTCCTTCTTGGTGGCAGCTGCCACCACCATGGCATCAACAGGGACACCCTTGGTGAGAAACTGCTTGTCTACTGGGGCCATGATAAATTTAGATGGCCTCCTAGGGACTGGTTCCACAGAATCCAGGGCCGCCCACGCCCTTCGAGCCACCACTTCCATGAGAGGGTCGAAAGGCGGAGACACCCAGGAGGTGGAAGGTCGAGATCCAAAAGCCTCCAGGTATACTGACTCATCCTCGGAGGGGTTAATGGAAGGCCAGTTCCCCCTCTGTTTAAGGAGTTCCAAGATGTCTGAAAAGGAGACATCCTCAGAGGGGGACTTTGGGGATCCCTCAGACTCATCTAAGTCAGTATCAGATGTTGTAGACTCAGGGGAGACTATGTGCTTCCTCTTGCACATCCTCTTACGCGGGGGTTCCCCCGAAGGATCAGGAGAAACCTCGGAAGAGGAAGTTCTTCCCAGTGGGGAAACCTGGGGAGATGGATCTCTGGGTCCGGCAGCAAGAGAGTGGGAAGAGATATCAGCAGGCACCGAGGAGGGGGGAGCTAATGGAACAGACTGTTCACTCAGCTGAGGGGCTAGAACACTCCTCATCACCTCAAAGGCTCCCCTTCCAGGGAGGCCAGAGAGTTCCCGCTCCGAAGAAACAGAAACTCCTGGACCCGCCGAAAGAGAAGGCTCCGAGGCCGATGTCGGTGCCGAACTCACCAACGCCGAAGCTCCGAGAGGGAGAACGGGGCCGGACAAGGGTCCGATGCCACTCGCCCCCTCGGAGCAGACGTGGGAGTCACGACGACCGGATCCCTCCATGGAAGGTATCATGGAGGAAATCGGAGTAGAAGACGACAGAGCCGAAAGGGGGGGCATCGGCTCCGACGCACCAACAGTCAAGGTTTCGAGAAGCTCCGGCTCCGAACTCTGGAGGAGAGTCGAAGGAGGAAATTCAGGGGGATGAGTGATAGCGGTCGTCTGCTGAGACGGGCTATAGAGCATCTGGGCCAGTGCCTGTGATTTCAGCAATCTGCTTACCACTCTCTCCAAGTCGTGGTCAGAGAGCCTGGAAGACCTAGAAGATTGGCTCCGATGGCTCCGCTCCAAATGTAGAGATCCCGGAGCCGATCGAATAGACTCCAGGGAAGGAGACCGAGATCTCTTCCTAGTAGGAGCCATCGGAGCCGAAGACCCCTCGGTTCCAGTCGGAGCCAATAACTTATCGGCTCCAGTCTGGGATGGAAATGTCGGCTCCAGCTGAGCCGACATAGACTTGATGCAGGTGTATCGGAGCCGCCGCACCGATACCACCGCCTCTGAGAGAAAGATCGGCCCGCCGAGCCGACCAGACTCCGAAGGAGTCGGAGCCACAGCCAAAGGCTTCGAACTGAAAGCCTGGGGCTTAGGTGGCTTAGAGGGCTTCCCCGACCCGGTCTTGGTCAGGGAGCTCTCCAGCTTCAATAAGCCTCATAGGATTAATTTATTCCTATGTTCCTGCAGGACTCTGTGGCTAAAAGAATGACAAATGGCACAGGAGTCCTGCAGGTGTAGAGGTCCCAGGCAGTACACGCAAGAAGTGTGACCATCTGTCAGAGACATCTTCTGACAGCACGAGTCACACTTTTTGAAGCCCGAGACCTTCGATTCTTTGGACATAATTATGTCCAGTGCACCAACACACACACACAAAGTTCACCCACACAGTTAACTAAGAAGAAGGGGGGGGGGGACCAAGTACAACACTCAACACCCTGACAGGAATTAAGGAAAGGGAGGCTTAAGGCCTGAAGGGGAAAATAACTAAACCTATTAGGTTGAGGGAGTATAGTGTTAAGGAGATAGGCTATAGAAAGACTAACTCTAATACTAGACAAAAAGGCTTGAAAAAGGGGGAGATTTTAGACTGTAGAAAGTTAAATTACAAAAAACACTACCTGAGCTGGTAAAAGAAGACCTCTTCGCGAAGCGGCAAACGAGATCTGGGTAGTCACGCCTTGCATCATGGGATACAGGGTTGCCTCGAGCTGGTAAAATTAGCTCTCGAGCTTAGCAAGTGCCGAGTCGGAGCAGAGGATCGGCTCCTAACCCATCCAGCAAGAATGAAGGCGAGTTTGACAACTTAACATCCTTAGTTTTATCCAAGTAGTAACGTAGCTGTCTGTGAACGTCCAAGGAATGTAGGAGTCTTTCTCCTTTGTTCTGTGGATTTGGAAAGAAGGTGAGTAAATGGATGGTTTGATTTAGAGCCACACTGGATACCACCTTAGGCATAAAGCAGGGTTAGTTCATCGAGAAACTCTGTCTTGATGAAAAATGAGGAAAGACTCTACTGCCATTAGTGCCTGAAGCTCTGAAACTCTTCTCGCTGAAGTAATTGCTAGCAGCAGGGCAGTCTTCCATGATATAAACTTTAAGTCAGCTGAGAAAGCTGGCTCAAAGGAGGTAGCAACTTTTCCAGAACAAAGTTGAGGTCCCAAGTAGGTGTTGGTGCTCTCCTGGGAGGCCTAATGTTTTTGGCCCCTCTGAGAAACTGCCTTAGGAGTGGATGTGAAAATAGGGGAGGATCCGTGTTGTAGTGAGCTGAAATAGCTGAGGCGTGGATTTTAATAGATGAAAAAGAAAGCCCTTTGTGTAACATCTCAGTTAAATATTGCAAAATCTGAGGTGTCAGGCTGAAGGGTATTTTGGCCTTTAGCTTGATTCCAGGAGCAAAACCTTTTCCATTTGTCTGAGTAGGCTTTCCTGGTGCTGGGCCTCCTGGCCTCCAGAATAACATCCATAACAGCTTGTGAGACAGGAGCTGGCTGGTTACTTAGGTGATTTGCCATTAAGCCAAGTTTAAGGTTTTGAGTTGGCTGTGTAGAATCTGATTGTCTTGCTGTGTGAGCAGATGGGTAATTTGTGGTGGAATCCATGGTGGGCCCTGGGCCATATTCCTTAATAGTGGGTACCAGTGCTGGCGTGGCCAGTCTGGGGCAGCGAGTATCATTCGGGGTCTCTCCATCCTGACTTTCAGTAGCACCTTTTTGAGAAGGGGTAATGGAGGAAAGGCATATACTGTCAGCATTTTCCAACTGAATGAGAGTGCGTCCACCTTCCAAGCTTGATGGTGAAAAGTCCTTGTGCAAAATTTTGTTAGTTGATAGTTTTGGGGGCTGGAAAATAGGTCTATGTCTGGGAGTCCCCATTTTTGAGTTATCATTGCAAATACTTGTGGATCCAGTTTCCACTCGTGGGGATCCATGATGTTTCTGCTTAGGTTGTCTGCCAATGTGTTTTTTTTTCCTGGCAGGAATTGAGCTTGTAATTGAACTTTGTAAGCCAGTGCTGTGTTCCACAAGGTCATTGCTTGCCTGCATAGAGGGTAGGAGTGTGTACCCCCTTGCTTGTTTATGTACCACATTACTGTGGTGTTATCCGCTCTTATGATAAGCTGTCCTGGATGAAAGAGGCCCTTGAAGGCTGTCAGAGCATTTTGTACAGCTAGCATTTCTTTTTATTGATGTGCAGATTCCTTTGATCTGCAGTCCATATGCCTTGAATGCACCGTCCTGCCATGTGTGCCCTCCAGGCATAGTCTAATGCATCTGTTGTCATAGTTTGCCTGGCTGTGGGTAAGGTGAAAGGCTGACCCTTGAGGTGACATGCCTGTGACCACCACAGGAACTCCTGTTGAAGACAGGGAATGAGAGGTATCATTGTTTCCAAGCTGTGGCTGTGTTGAGTCCATACGCTTTTTAGGTACCATTGTAATTTCCTCACATGCAGTTTTGCAAATGGTATTAGTAGTATGCAAGATGCCATGAAGCCCAAGGCCTGCAGAATTTTTCTTGCAGGGAGATGGGTCTTTGTTGCCATTGCTCTGAAGTATTGAGTTAATTGTAGTTGTTTGTCTGGCGTCAGATAAGCCATCTGGGCCGTTGTATTCAAGCTGGCACCCAGGAATGTCATATTTTGTGAGGGCACTAGTTATGGTTTCTTTTTGTTTACCGTGTACCCTAGGCAACTTAGATGATGTTTTACAAAAGCCAGGTGTTGTAAGAGAATGTCCTTGCTTTCTGCTTGGATGAGGCAGTCGTCCAGGTATGGCTATATTTGAATTCCTCTTTGACTGCAGTATGCAATTACTGGTGCCAGGCATTTTGTGAAGACCCTGGGTGCAGTAGATAAGAAAAAGGGCAGTGCAGAGAATTGGTAATGGGTTGAACCTGCAATGAAACGGAGGTATCTTCTGCAATTTTGTCTGACAGGGACATGCAGGTATGCCTCCTTGAAGTCCAACATTACTAGCCAAGCTTTCTTGCCCAACATGGGAAGAAGCTGCTGTAGTGTTAGCATCCTGAATTTGGGTACTTGCAAGAAGGTGTTTAAAATTCAAAGGTCCAGAATGGGCCTCCAAGCACTGTCCTTTCTGGGGACTAGAAAGAGCCTTGAGTAAAATCCTTGGCCTTGCTCCTGTGTAGGTACCAGCTGAATGGCTCTCATGTCCATGAGAGCTGTAATTTGTTTTTGTGCCTCTGCCCATTGATTTTGTGGCAGGTTTGGCATTCCTTTTATCCTTGGCAAGGTGTGGAAACGGAATCTGTATCCTTGTGAGATAATGTCTAGGACCCATTTGTCCTTTGTGACGATGCGCCAGTTGTCTGCAAAAAGTGCTAATTTTACTCCCAAGGGAGCTGCCAGAAGAGTTTTGCTTGGCAGTTTGAAGTATAAGTCATTGTGTTTGCCTTCTAGTAGTTTGTGGCCCGTCTTCTCCTCCCCCCTTCTGTGTTGCAGTGCCCCATTGGCATGGTTTGTAAGGGATTTGTGCTTGTCCTCTGCTCCTTGGGTGTTTGTATTTAGCCCTCTGTGGTCTGTCAGAAGCTGGAAAGGACCATTTTTTTGTTGGCTAATTTCTGCTGAATCGTGGGGGCTGTACTTGTAAGAAATCTTTGACCGTCTGCATAGATTTTGCCTTATCCTCCATTTTCTTTAAAACCTCCTCTGCTTTAATCCCAAATAAGACATCCTGCTGTAAGGGTGCATCTAGTAACTTTGCTTTAACATGATCAGGCAGAGATTGTTCCTTTAACCAAGCATGCCTACGTATAACAGACCCAGTAACAGCTGCTCTAGAGGAATCTTCCAAGGCATCAAAACCACATTGTAAAGTATGTTTGCCCACCTGTTCAGCTGCATGCAACAGATCCTGCATTTCCTTGAATTCAGACTGTTGAGGGTGCGTGCCCATCTTTTGTTTTATTTGAGACATTAGGAATTGCTGGTATTTAAGCATGTGAAACTGACAATTTAGTGCTCTCATAGCTAGAGTAGCTGAGGTGCAAACCTTCTTCCCCCACCTATCTAGTGCTCTGGAGTCCCTTTCAGAGGGTACAGAATTTTTAGCCATAGAAGCCTTAGCCCCCTTGGGACCCTGGGAGATTGTTTCTGGAGCAGCAACAGGGCTTTTGTATAGGAATTTGTGAGAGTCAGGCACTCTATAGTATCTATCTGGTTTGGCTGGAGCAGGAGGCAGAGAATCTGGATTTACACTGGATTCTAAGAAAACATCATCCACAATGTCTAAAACTGGGGGGGTAGCAAGGGGTCTTGTGCTGGGGGAGTAAAAAAACTCTCAAAGCCTTTTCTTTGAGTCGGAGTAGTCCTGACCTTCCCAGTGGAAATGTTCCCTCATGATATGTAAGGTTTCCCCAAAGGAATAATCTTCTAAGGGGGAAAGGAGTAATCCTGTTCCTCAGAGGAGCCTGAGGAAACAGACACCTGATCAGAGGAGGCATAATCCTCCTCTTGTCTAGGCCTTTTGTCGGGGGGGGGGGGGGTTGGGAACCCCTGATCAAAGAAATTATATCTTCAGCCATTTTAAGCATCTGTTTCTTAGGCATAGGGCCTTGACCTGGAGACTGAAGAGTAGTCTTTTTTGGTTTTAGAGGAGTCTTAAGTTTAGCATAAGATTTTATGGTGAGAGTAGTCGGTCTGAAGACACCTTCAGAAACTGAAGGCGTTTCTACAGCACCGACTTCTACTGCAATGTCGGTGGTAGGGCCTAAAGAAAATGGCTGCATCAGTCTAGAACTCTCTGCTGGAGAATCCGAAGCGGTCTGGGGATCCAATTCAGCAGTAGCCAGGGGCTGCGTAGGTGCCTCACTGAAAACCAGAGAACCGGCGACCACCCCAGCCGAGGGCTCGGAGTCTGGCTTGGATCTAGGCTGCCTTTCTTTATCTTTGCGTTTTTTATGCACACCGGTAGTCGGTTGCTCCGATGGCATAGTATAATTAAATTTCCTACCGTAGTGTCGTGCAAAATCAAAGCGTCACTTAATAGTTCACTTATTGAACCTAGCACAAAACCGACAACCAGCGACGTCGTGGTCTGGGCCTAGGCAATGTATACAAAAAGAATGGAAGCCCTTATGAGGTATTTCCTTCCCACAAGAAATGCAATTGTTAACTTTTTCTGACATCGGACTGAAGCAAGAAAAAGGTTCCCCAACGGGGTACTTAGCTTTGAAGACTTCGGACTGAAACTCTATTCGAAAATCTCAAGTGTCGGCCGATTGGCACTTGCGAACTGCTTCTGCTTTGGGCACCGTGCGGCAAGACAGACTTAAGAAAATAGCATTGGATGCCTCTGATATACCCCTGGCGCACTGACGTCAGGGAAGAAGCGACAGCAACCGACGCCGGACCAAGACTTTGGAATTCGGGCCGACTGCAGGACTGCCTGACGGCAGGATAACCCAAGTGTGATGACTGCAGCAGGGTAACACGATGAACAGACATATATACACATATAGATAGAGATATAGAGATATAGAGATATATATATAGATATGTATATATAGATATATACTGATATATATAGATATATATATATATATATATATATATATACACACACATATATTAGCAGAAAGCCGGTCACCAAATCAATGGACATGGGGAAAATAGTGCATACCTGGACCCAGCTAAGGTATTTGATACTCACCTAACTGGGTATAACCCCCTAAATAACTCACTGGGTTACCAGATGGCTCAGAGACAGAACTCAGGAAGTGATGAGACCACCTCCAACTATAAGACTAGTCACCAGTAGTGTAGCTCAGGGCTCCATGCAGGGGACTGCTCCTACCTGGCATCTGCTTCTTGGAGGTTAAGGCTAATGTCACGGGCCTTTGGCTGACTAAGTTCACAGATGACTGCAAGTTGGGAGCTACAAGATTCCTCCTTATGACACAAACATCTTGCAAAAGTGTCTATCATAGGCAAATGACTGGTTCTAAGTCATGGATTAAAACTCAATGCTAAGAAATGTATTTTAGTACCTTTTGAAAAAACCGCAACCTAGGCTAATTACTTCATCAATAAGACAGCTCCTAAGAGTTGACCCAGTGGTCAGAAAACTGAGAACATATCTAGACAGTAAACTGGCCTTTGACCAACATCTGGCCAAGGTAAAAAAAAAAAAAAAAAAAAAAAGTTATGTACTTACCATAATGTTCCATGTGAATTGTTCATCTCACCTTCCTTCTTACTGATGGGTTCGGAGCTGATCCTCGGCTCCGACTCGGCCAACTTCAAAAGCTCGAAGTCTTCAACCAGCTCGAGACCAACTCCCTATCCTATGATGCACCCTGGTCTTCCCTCAGATCTTCTTTGCTGCCAACAGACAACCTACTACCATTAATATGCCACTCTGAGAACTGGATAAGAGACAATGCACCATATACCAAAGGGTGATGGACTTCTAGTAGACTGGATGGGGGTTGGAGTGGGGGAACTTAAGAATGAAGGTGAGATGAACAACTCACATGGAACGTTATGTTGAGTACGTAACTTCTTTATGTGAAGTTGTTCTATCTCACCATTCATTCTTACTGATGGATAGCATCCCAAGCACCATCTTTCTTGGGTGTCTCACGGGAGAATGTTCTTCAGAACTGTGGAATCAAAGGAGGTCCTGTCCCTGGAGGCTTTGTCTACTTTTAATGAGTGATAAAGGTATGAAGTGTTGACCAGGTAGCTGCTGCACAAATAGCATCTAATGGTAACCTTACAGAAAAGGCTAATAAGGTTGAAACCGCTCTAGTAGAGTGGGCCTTTATTTTTGGTTGTAAGGGAGCATTCTCTGAACTATAAATGAAGGAAATGCAATCTGATAGTCATCTTGACAAGGTGACTTGTTCACTGGTGCACCTTTTTGACTCCGAAAAAGAAACAAAGAGCTGATCCATTGTTTTGAACTGTTTTGTTCTATCTAAATAAAACTGGAGTTGTCTATGAACATCAAGTTTGTGCAGCATGTGTTCCATCCTATTTCTGTATTTAGGAAAGAAAATGGGCTACTCAATAGATTGGTTAAGATTTGTCTCTGAACAAACTTGTGGTAAGAAGGACAGATTAGATCTGAGCAAAACTCTGTCATTATGGAAAATCAGATAGGGAGGTTTGATAGTCAAGGCCTGTAACTCAGAAATGCTCCAAGCAGAAGTAATAGCTATCAAAAATGTAGTCTTCCATAAGGCAGATTTTTCTGAGTTGATGGTAATCCCCATTTGATTGCAGAGATTTAAGGTAGTGTCCCTCGCCTGAATGAGTTGATGCTTGGTGGTGGCAGTGAAGAGCCAGTCTAAATATGGAAATACCTGGAATCCCAAACGTCTCAGGTGAGCCATGGGTACTGCCATCCATTTGGTGAACACTCTGGGGGCTGTAGTGAGACCAAAGGGCAGAGTGTAAAATTGATAATGGCTGGCTCCCAGCCGGAAGCGTAGATAATCCCTAGATGGCCTGTCCATCTTTATGTGGTAGTACGCATCCTAAAGATCTATAGAGCACATCCAATTGTCTTTCCCCAAAAAGGGGAGTATTGACTGAAGCGTGACCAACCAGAACTTCGTCTTTTTTTACTGACTTGTTTAGTCTACTGAGGTCCAGAATAGGTCTCCAGTCCCCTGTTTTCTTTGGAACTAAAAAGAACCTTAACTAAGTTCCAGATCCTCTCTGGTCTGCTGGGACTTGCTGGATGACTCTTCCCTAGCAATCTTTGGACCTCTACTGCTGCTTGTTCCCTGTGACTGGGTGGAACATCTGGGATTTTTTTTCACTAGAGGGGGAGTGGTGGCACAGGGAATAGAGTATGCTCTGGATATTATGCTTTGTACACAGCTGTCTTGTTATTTTTAGCCAGGCGTCTACATACAAAGGAAGGCGTCCCCTGACTGCTTCCAGAGATTAACAGCTGAGCCTCCTTTCAGGAGTGCTGATAGGGCTTGCCAAAGAACTGATCTCTTTCGCTCTGGTTCTGTGGACCCCCTCTGCCATGTGGACGTCTTCCGTTATTACCCCCTCCTCTGCCTCTAGAGGGCGTTTCCCTACAAGTGTCCTGGAAAGATCCTTGAGATTTATGGAACCATATATTTCTGCCCCCCCCCCCCCTCTTTGGGGTAAATTCTATTTTAACTCCTGGTAAGCGGTTCCTTTACCTTTGGTCCGAAAAGGGACGAACCGTTAAATGGTGTGTTAACGAAAGAAGACACAGGATTCCGCAAAGGAAAATAAGCGCATACAGGAATGTCTCCTGAGAGCAATTCCTGTACCCGCTGCTCTGCTCGGACCATCAGCTGCATATAACAGATGCATAGATGTGTTCACAATCTATTTAAAAGTAGAGAGCTGAGAAGTTACCTTGCCCGAAACCTCCGCAGCTACTGAACCCTGCAGGGCGTCTCCTAGCTCCTTCAGGAGATCCCTTTGTAATCTAGTGAAATGTATGAGTTAGTTCAGTGATTGAAGGACAAAGGCCGCTGAACTAAACATATGCTTCCCGTACCTGTCCATGATCCTGCACTCTCGCCACCACCATAAAATCAACAGACACTCCTTTAGTGAAATAAGCTCTATCTTGAGGGCAAGTTATAAATTTATTAGACCTCCTGGGTACAGGCTCTGTGGTGTCTGGGGACTCCCATGCCCTTTGGGTAAGTAATTCAAGCAACTCAACGAAGGGTGAAGACACCCAAAAGGTGGAGGGTTGAGACCCAAAAGCCTTCAGGGAATACTGACTCATCAGTAGGGTTAAGGGATTTCCAGCCACCCCTCTGTTTAAGAATTTAAGATCTCCAAAGGAGATATCCTCTGAGGAAGACCATGGGGACCCTAACTCATCCAAGTCAGTATCCGAAGAGACGGACACCTGCAGGGAGTCCAGACGCTTCCTCTTGCAAAGTCTCTTCCTAAGCACCTCTTCAGTGGGAGCGTCTGGAGAGGTCTCTGAAGAACATGGCTCACCCAGTGGGGCTTCCTGAGACTCAGAATCTCTACGTTTTAATGGAGTGTGTGATGTAGAGGAAGACACCGGTGCTTTCAGGGAGGGAGCTGCCGGGACTGATGGAGTGGTAGTCAGCGCGGACAAAGCTGCCCTCATAGCCGTGAAGGCCCCCCGGTCCAGACGAGAAAAATCCCTCAGATCCAAGGATTCGATGGAAACTGTGCGCCGGTACAGAGGGCTCCAGAGCCAGAGGTCAGGACCGAACTCACTCCAGCTGAAGCCCCGAAAGGTAAAGTCAGTACCGACAAGTCGGTCCTCCTATCCTCCCCAGACCCGACTGGTGAGTGTCGGCTGAGAGATCCTTCGGTCAGCACCTAAGACATCAGGGCAGTTGGGGCAGATAAGCCCAGAGTAGGTGTCGGTCCTGAAGGTTCCACGATAATCGGTTCCACGTTCGCCGGCTCCGAAACTTCTACGCAGATTGGAGGAGGAACAGAAGATGTTGGGGGAACTAAAGTCGGCTCCGAAGCCCCTGGTGTCGGTGCCGATAAAATTTTTGCCAGCGCTGGTATCTGTAAAAAGCTTCTTCACCACGTGGTCCACATCCAAATTGGACAGTCTACTTGAGGACCATGAAGAATGTGACGAAGCCACCGATTGCAAAATAGGACATTTTAATGTAGGAGATACCGGCTCCAAGGTCGGGGATTGGCTCCTAACCACGACGACAGTCTGTTCCATAGCCGATGTCGAAGCTTTACTAGAAGCTGATTTCGTAGGCGATGGACTCAGTCAGTTCCGTAAGCTTTTTGGAGTGCTTGTCAGACTTATCCAGAGACTCTTGAAAGGAGGATTTTAAAAGACCCTTATCCATGAGTTTTCTTTTCCTTTCATGCAACACTCTGGAGCTAAAAGAGCGGCATATAGCACAGCTTTCCTGCAGGTGTACTTCACCCAAACAGTAGACACATTCAGTATGTCCATCGGTGATGCACATCTTTTGCCCACATCTTGGGCATTTCTTGAATCTAGACTTGGACTTTTCCTGATGAGACATGGTCAGAGACAAATACACTGAAGAAATATATATTAAGTAATACAAAAATACCAACAATAATACTTAACAAGCAACTATTGCCCTGTAAATAAAAGAGCTCTAACTCTAAATATCCACACTGAAGCAACTATAAAGCCTTGTGAAAAGAAAGGCTCTAAAAAAATTCAACTATCAGTATAAATTTAAACTAAAGTTAAACTATCTGCCCTGTAAAAAAGAAGGGCTCTAATTTAAGAGACACACACACACACACACACACACACACACACACACACACACTGTAAATGTTAGAGATAGGGAGAATAAAGGCCTAATAACACTGCCACTAATATCTACTAATTTATCTATAGAAGTAACTATTATCTATGCTTTAAACTATCTACCTAAACAACTAACATGCTAAACTATTATAATCACTTATTTAGCAGAAAAAAATAGAATTAAAGAAAGTTATTCACTGGCCAGAGCTGGTGAACGTCAGATCAAGTTCCAGCAGCAAATGAGATCTGGGGGAAGACCAGGGTGCACCATGGGATAGGGAGTTGGCTGAGTCGGAGCAGAGGATTGGCTCAGAATCCACCAGTAAGAATGAACGGTGAGATAGAACAACTTCACATATTTTATATCACTCATAAGGGCATGGCATCCAGGTTCAAACAGGTCATAGTGCCACTTTACTTGGCCCTCATCAAACCATTATTGGGTATAATGCCCCCTTCAGCATATACCTGACCAGACATTCTACAGCTGGAAGACCCACAAAGGTTTCTCAACAGAAGAAACCAGGGTATAAACACATTGCCCTATACAGACCACCTTACTAACACTTAATCTATGCCTGGCACACAAGGCATCCTCAGATCCTGCTCTGATGGACCTTTTGCACATCTGCTAAACAAGCATAGTCACAACCACTAGATCCAGGGATTTAAATTTTGCTCTGCCTCAGAGGATTCCCATGCTCTGGAACAGGTTCCCAATCCATGTGAAGTAGAGTTCATCTCTAACCTTAATAAAGAATTACCTTGACTAATGGATGGGAAATCAAATTCACCCAGAGTCTGACTACTATGTCTCTGACAGACAGAGGCAGACAGTAATAAGCCAAACTACCATACCGCCCATTATCTCTAGAAACTTCCTAATTAACATACCACCTCTTAATAAATGCCCACAATACACAGGAAAACTGGGTTGGAATGCACAGTTAGGCTTATAAAGGCCCTGGTGGTCATTACACTATTACACACCTATGAACTGTGAACTTACAAGTACTCCACAAACATTTTCATGACCCATATTAATCTCAGGATGTTGCAAATCCACAAGTACTGTCAAAATATGACACAGACTGGCAGTTTTCTGTCCAAAGCCACAGTGTATCTAATCTCATAGCATGCTCAGTATTTTTAGGTTAACTACTACTAGAACCTATTTCCTACAGCACCACAAGGTACTGTCAATATAAAAATCATTAAAGAACATTAAAAAATGCAGTACTGGTCATACCTGATTTTCAAGTACTTTTTCTGCAAATTTCTTACTCTGTTGAATTTCAGGTTATTTTTTTTCCTTTTGAAAACTGAGTGCACAACTTTCTTTCAATACCAGTTTTTAGCACTGATATGAGGCTCTTTACACATCATTTTACATAGTCAAATGATAAATGCCCATTTCTCCAAGCTTGGAATTAAGCAATGCATCACACAAAGTTCTGTTAAGTACAGTTTCCTTACAGCAGTAATGGAAGAAACTCTACTTATCAAACTTTCCTTTCATAAAGGCATCCGAACTGCCTAAGAAGCTGTCAGAGTCCTCTTTCAGACTCATCATCCCAATGACTGGATTAAAACAGTCTATCTTAGGGAAGACAGGGTCATAATTCTTCTTTCCAAACAACTCATTCATAATGCCTTTTCTTAGTCAACTTCTGATCCACCAACTTGTTAAAATTCTCCTTTTAGATAATGGCTAGACACCCAGATATACACTGGCCTTTAAAATGACCTCTCAAATGCATAGACACATCTACCAACTGCTTTAGGGAAATGTCCTCCAAGTATTCTTTGTGACAAGGATTGTTCTTCAGCTACTCAGCAGCACTACTGCAATCTGAAAACTTGGAGAAGTTCCTGAAAGCCATAAGATGCACCAGTGAATCATGCCCATCTTCATAAATTAAAATAGCAGGTCAAACTTCACACACCTCTTTGGGAAAAAAAATACACCTTTAACGGTCTCTGGCAAAGAACTGACCAGCTTGTGTCCTTTCCTGATACAGCATGCTAATCCACATGGTATCGCTTCAATATAATTTATTTTCAATGGAGTTATCTTTTATAATGAAGCAACCAGGTAAACACACATTAGCCAGAAACCAGGGATTGATGGCCTGCATGTACTCCCCTTCACTTGAGTTACTGAAACAAGCACGACGAAGATCTCAACATTCATTCTCATTTTTATACACACATCTAGGGACACTAACATTGACAATACCTGTCAGTATATCTAAGGAGTACTAGAGGAAAATGGAAATCTTGGCAGAAGCTCATGAGAATACAGAATAAGGAGAGCATGCAAACACAGACGGCAGCCAGCCAAAAATAAAGTAAAGGTCTGAATACAGTAAGACAGCACAGATTATCTCTATGCTATCATACATGTAAATGCACAACACTTAAAAAATGCACGACAGTGAACAGAACCTTTCTGTAGACATCAACTGTGATAGAACAGTCCCAAGTAATGTATTCTGGCACATAAGCAGAAAAAAGAATATTAAGAGCAGCTTTTAACTGCATTAACTACGACACTCCACTTGGTACTAAATTAAGGCAGATGAAAATACAACTTTAACACCAGTTACTTGTTACAGTACTGCAAAATGTACATATTACTATATGTAGTGTATATATATATATATATATATATATATATATATATATATATATATATATATGCACACACACATACATACACACTTACCCTAGGCTGTGGCCTTGGTACAATGTAATTATAAACTCTGTTATCAGCTGTGTTAACATTTAAAGGTCGGGATGCTGGAAGAGGATTGAAGACGCTTGGCACTCCTTCCTGCTCATTTAGTCTGTCCTGTACAGCTGCCTGGCACAAACAAAAGGGAGAAGATACACTTAGAAAATGCTATTTAGTGAATGTTTTGTAGCTACATGTAGCATAGATTCAAACTGCAGCTGCTATTCAAGTTCCATGCAAGCTTACACTCAAGTCTAGGCAAGAAATTGTTAAAGGCTTTCTTCCAAATGTTAGCTAAATATCTTAAATGTAAATTTTAAAATGTTTCAACATAATACACTGCATAGCTTTCCCACAAAAGTAATGTACTTCTCTCGTTATCAAAGATAAAAAATATAAACAGCCGAGGTATCATTAGCAACATGCTGACAGCTCTGTATACCTCTCTCGCACAATTCTATAATATAATTTAAAAAATGACAAATATCAACTGCCTCAACTGGTACCTTCCAGTTGTGGTGTAAAGTGCCAAGTATATTGGTGTCAAACCAAAAATCCACTGACAGCTTTAATAGCATTATTTTGATATTAATACTAAATTCTGCAAAAAATGATAGCACAATATCAACAGATAACTGACTTTAATAATTAGCTTAGTTTTTGGTGTCATTTGTCAGCCTGACAGGATACGGTTGATCAATAAAACTGCTGTGCCAGAAATGGTCTGCATTTATTCCCTGTACATTTTCGAATATTGGCTGAAATCTTATCCATACTACAGTGCTTTTTTTTTTTTTTTTTAAGGCATTGCCAATCTGATAAACCTTCCAACATAAAACCCACCCAAGAATATCTAAAGGTGTTACTGCTCATGGTCCAGAGTCTAAACAAGAAAGTACAGTTGTGCAAGTTAAACCTACCACAGTAGATGCTCAAATGATCACTGTTGTAGTACCCTTAGCTATATAGGTTACATCCTGCTAGGATGCAACAGCCGTCCAGCTTCCAAAGCTTCAGGAAACCTCCCACACATCCAAAGAAGTTGAGATGAGCTAAGACGAGCTCGGATGCAGAGCCCTTCAGAGCTTTCCCACCATAGAAAGAGGTAGGGAAGCTGAAAGAACAATACTAAGAACAAACACAAAAATAAATGTCCACACCCTGACATACAAACATAAAAAAACAGTTCTGGTGTACTTATATTCTACTTAAAAACTGCTATTATGGTGCTTAAGAAAAACTTAAGAGGAGAAATAATCAGGTTTTTTGCAGGGATTACTACTTATAGGTGGGGAATGAAAAGATTTGTAATGGTGAGGATATCTGGGGGACCTTACAGAGAAAAATAAAACAAGAGGGTATATTTCTGAAGAAATTATGAAAATATTTGATATGGAAGACATGAATTCAGTAGGAGGTACTCTGAATCAACACATCATTCCCCAAAGTACAACAACTGGGCTAGACTAGACAAATTATACTTCACAGGAACATGTGCATTTAACTGAAAACCTCAACACACATCGGAATAACTATTTCAGATCATGTGCCAACAACAACGAAGATAAAAATTCAGGGTAATTAAATATAAATTAGACACTGGTGCTTCTCCAAATACCAGTTAAAAAAAGAGAGGAATTTAAGGAATAGGTTGTGGAAATTATGCAGGGGCTACAAGGGAAGATAGAAATTTCTTCGTAAGTTATTGTGAATGAGTGGGGTAAAACTGAAGTTGAGTTCAAAACCAGGGTAGAAATAAATGAAAATACATACAGTTAAGAACTAACTAATTATTTGGTGGGGCAGACGAAGGTTAACATATTGCAGAAGTGGAGCAAATGTAAAATGCTACAGAAAATAAGGAAGTATCTGGATAATACGCATTAGTTTAGAAACATTGCTGTTAAGCAACTGTTTGAGAACTCCAAAGCACAAAAACTTTTACCACAACTTAGGTAACAGACCATAGAAAAGGTTGTTGCCAAACGGAGGGAGACTATAACAAGAAAAGTATCCAGAGATTCTGTAGCAGTACTGGATATCTTTTGGAAATTTTATGAAAATTTATATAAAGTGGTGGAATGTAGAAATCAAGAAACAGTAAAAGTAGCAATATTTATGGCAGAAGCCAGTATATCAAGGTCAGAGGTAGATGAGTCTCAACAAGTAAACAAGATGAGATAAAAATGGTGACATATAATCAATCTGCAGGAAATTCTCCAGGAACAGATGGCATATTCCTGTGGAAGTTTGGAAGCAAGGAGGGAAGAAAGTGACATGGAAGGTTTTGTTTAACAGTATTTTAAAAGGAGGAGAAGCATCAACATTTTGGAAGATATCTATGGTGGCTATAACACCTAAAGACAGTAAAGATCCAGTTTCATATAGCCCATTTCAATTTTATAACCATGATTATAAAGTATATGTCTGTAATAGCTAAAAGAATGGCAAAAGTGTTGCCAATTTGACAGATATGAATCAATGTGGTTTTGTGATGGGGAGGCAAACATTTGATAACATTAAAAGAATGATGACCCAGAGGGAAGCAGAATGTATAAAAGACAGTTTTTGGTGGGTCTTGATGCAGAGAAAATATCTGTAAGTAAGCTGTGATTATAGGAGTAAGGCAAATGAACCATTTGCATTTCCTGATACAATAAGGTTAATTAGGAAGATATACGGGGAATCAGAGGCAAAAGATGAAGTGGGAGGGTTCCTCTCTGATAAGTTGTGCCTGAGCACAGGAAAGAGGCAGGGATGTCCTCTTTCCACTTTGTTATTCATGTTATATTTGGAACCATTGGACAAAAAAAAAGTGGCTCAAATTCAAGAACATAATTGAAATGACAATAAAGAAATGTTGGCTTTATATGCAAATGATATTAATTTGCGCCTGAAAACCAGAAAAGAACAGCTCAGTGTTATGGAAGATTCTGAGACAGTTTCCCATTCTTTTTGCAATATATAAAAATTAAGGCAAAACAAAGGCTATGTTCTCAAGCATGAACTGGTTTGGCAGTACCCATATGCATGGGGATTCTGTTATGGTAGCTAAAGATATGTGGGAAAAGACTACACAAAATACAAAAACTAAGAAACTGAAAGCTCCTCTTTAAATTGATATGGACAGCAAGATGCAAGCAGTGAAAATGTTTTTAGTCCCTTTAATTTTATATACAGGTCAGGCGTATTTTATTAACTCATTAACACAGAGTACAGTCACATGGCGCCTCTGCACTTAAACCCGAGTGCTCTGCGAGACGCTACAAATTGTATGCTATTACACCAGAGTGCCTTCCACTTACTTCAGCTCCACTGTTAAAAAATAAGTTGAAAAGGTACCTGAACCTTGTCAGTTACCTTCTCAACTTATTTTTCATTGCGGAGTTGCCAGGTGCTTATATTTGAATTTGAAAAAATTGGCTTGCCCTGCATGATCACAGCAAGCCGATCCTGAATGCATTTCTGCATACTTTTTTGAAACAACATTCTCTCTAGTAAGCGAAGCAGACTTACAGGGTCAAACACAAATACGTACACAACGGACAACTCACATTTAATTTCCTAACAGCATACACTATCTAAATACAATAAATGTGCTTTTGCTTGTTTATAGAATTGCCCTTACCAATACAGAAAGAAAGACTGGCGCTTTTAATTGGCTGTCTCCTTGAGCACCTCTGGGAAGTAACTATGGAATTAAGTAATCAAGTGCTGCTGCCAGTGTTTGATAGTGAAGCCTGAATGAGAGTTTGAAAAAACTTGTAGAGACCGGCTTTGTGCAATAGTAGTAGCAGCTGTAGACAATGATCAGGTCAGCGGGGGTAAGCATCAGCTTTGAACTTCTTGGAGGACAGATAGTGCTGATGTAGAAACACATCGGACTTAGTTACTGTAGTGTTTAATAGCTTTGTCACCTAATTCACAGACAGATAATTCTGTATTAGCTTGGTTAACTTTTCTGTAACCCATTAACTATGAGTGTCAGAGTTTGGAGACGAGGGAGTTAAGTTGAAATGGGTGAGAAACTGTAGCAGTTTTGTTTTGAGAAGCAACTTGCTATTGCTACCTTGGGTTTGCTTATTTTTTCTTTCCCGCTGTTGATGTCCTTTCAGCTGGAAGAGTCATTCGTTTTGTGAGCATAACAGAGATTGTTAGTATACAAGCGTGATTCGTGGTTTTGATTCTGTTTCCATTACCTATTCTAAAGCAGTGCCATAGGGTGGAGTCCCGTTACCTATTATGAAGGAGTGGCTTAGGGTGAGTTTCATTTTTCCATTCCACACACAATTTTATAAAGAAAAAAAGGTTCCTTCCTTATGGTTTACGGAACAGAAGTGTTATGCTTTGCTTGTAGTGATATTCAACATTGCACTGCTTTGTAAGTGTGCATTAACCCTTCCTTTCATGTAGCTGGTGTGTGTGTGTATAATTTAGAATGTAGCATAAATTTTCAATCGATATAACAACTCCCATAATTTATAATGATTTTATTTAATGTGAACAGTTGCTTAGTGAAAAAAATGCAAACTCTAATGGATATTTTGTATGTATTATGCCGCAGTACTTTGTTATTCTGGATAATAAACAGTCTGTGCAGTGGTGGAATATACTATTAGTGTTTGGGAGGGGGGCTTACTTGCAGGACAGAATACTGTTCAACAATGAACTTGTCTTTACTAATATTTTTATTGGTAATGTTCAGTAAGACTGGAAGGGGAGGTTGTTTCAATTATTACACTTCAGCTTTTCCAGAAAGGATCACATAATAAGAAAAGTCAAACTTATGGTAACCTGGATGTAGGCAAAAAGTAAAAACCATTATGATGTAAACAAAACCCAAGGAGCCAATGCACATTGAGGTCACTAACAACCAATATGGAAGCACGAGGAATAAAAGTATGCAGCTGTTTATTTCCATTTTGATGAACATGTGGTCCTGTTCAAATAGAACATTCTCTTTTGTAAGAGTGACCCAGGAAAAAGTAAAATACACTCAGGGCAAGTAGCAAGTATTTTAGCAATACATTTTTGCAAACTATTTGTACTGTTTTCCAGTCTACAGTATTACAACACAACCTGAATCAGCACAGGAGGCACAGCAGTGTTCATTCTGCAATCCACTTTACTATACTACTCATACATAAAATGTAGCCTGGATGAAAAAACAAAATGGACAGAATGTACTTAGCGAATGCACTCCCAGAGGATTCTTAATCAAAAGATGGCAACAAGATATCAATACACTACAGTTTCCTCAGAGTGATATCACTTTTAGTGTTGAAGAAAACTAGCAGTCTAGTTATTGGTGTACTCTCCCTACCTAAGACAGGTAGCACTTTTCCTCCTTTGAAGAGTATTATGGCCTTCCAACTGATGCAATTTAATGGTAAAACATCACAGCCACTGTAACACCTCTTACCTCTGCAGGTGCCAACTCCACAGCCACAGTTAGGGCTTTTGAAATCTTTGGGGATTGTTCTTTGATTTTATCTGAAGAATCCCTAAAATGAACCCCATGACATCTCCAAAGGTGACCTAGAGTGACCACCACAATATTTGGTAAGGCACATGGATATAATGTTGTTCTGTTAAGCATTTGGCCATTATCCTCACATTATTTTTGGCTTTATCAAGAATTCTTGAGCAACCACATTGATAGGTATGACAGGACAGGCACACTCCCACACAAATATGCAGACATTTGTGTGTGTGTGTGTGTGTGTGTGTGTGTGTGTGTGTATATATATATATATATATATATATATATATATATATATATATATATATATATACATACATATATAGGGATGCCTATACCAGAGTACAGAGGGCCCACAATTGAGTGTATCTGTAGCTGGGAGTGGGCTTTTAACATTTATTTTTTCCAGAGATGCAGCATCTCCTGCACCCTTCTTATATTTTAACGCTAAGTCTGTTTTCATTGATTTTCCTATGAGGACCACAGCTCAAGTGACCTATGTAGGGCATGTTTCTAATTATGAACATCAAAACCCTCTGTACTGCACAGAGGGAGCAGTTCCCCAACCTAAGAGGTGACATTTAAAAGCATTATATGTGACAGTATGGAATTGTCTACATTTTAATTGAATGCTGCATCTGATTTCACTGTGTTTTGGCCTTCCGGTCTAAGGTTTCGGTATATTTTACTAATTTTTCCAGTTGTCATAGATTGTGTCCATAACCTTAGGAAGGATGGAAATATTAGAGTAATGAAACCGGATAAAGGGGGGGCATAGTCATTTATGATAACACTGAATATGCATCTAAAATGCATAATTTGTTATACATTTCAGGCAATTATGAGATAGTTTCTTTAAACAAAATCAACATTGCCTATAGACAAATTGACTTACATATAGAAGAATTTTTAATTGATCAAAGAATTAATATGGACACCTACAATTTTTTAAAGGTAGAACACCCAGTTTTGGCATCTATTGTAGGTATCCCAAAAGTACACAGTGACAACCCCCCATTTAGACCCATCATTTCCGGGAGTAGGTCTAAGGACTTTCCCTATGGGAACGGCTGTTGACAATTTCCTCAAGCATATTTATGACAAAATACCCCACTTAGTAAAAGATTCATGGGACTTTTTGAAAAATTACCCAGTACATTTGTGGAACGAAGATCTTCTTTTTGTCACTGTTGACGTTATTGATTTTTTTTCTTGTATCCCAAAAACTGCTGGGTTGGATGCTTTTGTCAACAGCATTAGGAAGTATGCTGGTTTCGACTGGGACACTTTAATTTTAGAACTGATGTCACTAGTATTGGAACACAATTATATATTTCATGAGGGGGAGTACTTTAGACAGATCAAAGGCGTAGCTATGGGAGCAGTTTGTGCTCCCATATACGCTAATTTAGTTATACTTGACTGGGAAGAATCCACAGTTTTCAAGAGCGAGTATGTTCGATACATCAAACATTATTCTCACTACCTTGACGACATTTATATTCTATAGCATGGCGGTATAGACACATTAAAGCTATTTTTGGAATATCTCAACACCAACAGCGAATTTTTGAAATTCACTTCATCCCAGTCACGCAGGCCTCCCCTATTTAGACACCTATATTACCAAGGGTGACAACAGTTTTAAGTCTAGATTATACAGAAAAAACACTTTTTCCAATAGTTATCTAGAATTTACTAGCAATCATCCTAGGAAATTTTTTACTAATATATATAAAGGTCAAATCATACGAGCTATCAGAATGACATCTACATACTCAGAAATGTTAGAAGAGGTATCTTTCATCACTTTCCTCTTTGGAGAGAGAGGTTATGACACTAAGATGATGGCCCAAATTAGTATTAGCATTATAAATGAATGGGGTAAAAAATACACACCATTATTGGGCTTAAATTCCCATAATGGAGGAAATGACATAGAAAATCAGTTTAAGATTGTCAAAGCTGGTACTAATTTTGGAAGAGCCTGTATTCTTGAATTTGGTCCATATATTAACAAGATTAAGAAAATGATGACTGACAACTGGATTATACAGTCAGACCAGGATTTAGTAAAATTATTGGGGATTCAACCATTAATTGTGAACAAAATGGGTCAAAATATTGAGTTATTTAGAAAGTATTAGTACCACTATGGTAGACTATTATAGGCACACTACGAAATGTGGAAGTTGTAAACAATGTTATACAATACTAGAGGAGAGGAGTATCACTCTAGAAAATACCAATGGGACAAATATTAAGTTTAAATATGGTAATTGTAATACTAAGTTAGTGATATATTTAGCCAAATGTATGGTCTGCCCCGGATTTTATACTGGAAAGACAGAGATGTCTAAATAAGTAGTTATGTACCTACCATAACGTTCCATGTTAGTTGTCTTCTTCTCGCCTTCTTTCTTGCTGGATGGGTTCGGAGCTGAGGATCGGCCAATACTAAAGCTCGAGAGCTAATTCCACCGGCTCGAGGCTCCCCCATATCTCACAATGCTAGGCGGCAACTCCTCAGATCTCGTTTGAAAGCTAGGCCAAGCAAGAAAAAACTCCATAACATGGAGAAGGGTAACCCACCTCTATAGGGCTGACTGTGAGGTGTCCTAAACCCAACAGAGGAAACATATAGAGGTGGCAGAGCGTGGGAGAAAAGGATTGAAAGGTCACAAGACAATCTCCTCTAGGTCTGTCCAGGCTAGGGGGAAGGAGGGTGGGACGCAAGAAAGAAGGCGAGAAGAAGACAACTAACATGGAACGTTATGGTAGGTACATAACTTCTTAATGTTGTTGTCTATCTCGCCTTCATTCTTGCTGGATGGGACCGCGTCCCTAGCACCTTGTCCCGGGTGGCCTATCGGAACAGCCTCTTGAGAACAGTGGAACCAAAGTTGGCACGGTCTCTGGAGGCTATGTCCAACTTGTAATGAGAAATGAAGGTATGAGGGGAAGCCCAGGTGGCTGCTGAGCAAATAGAATCAATAGGAAGCCTATCCTGAAAAGCTATGGATGTGGCTAAGGCCCTAGTAGAGTGAGCTCTAGGCTTCGAGGGCAATTGTTGGTGCCTGATCTCATAAATAAAGGTAATCGTAGAAGTAAGCCATCTAGAAAGTGACACTTTAGTGACTGGAAGGCCCAGCCTGCCTTCCGCATATGAAATAAACAGTTGGTCTGATTTTCTAAACTGTTTAGTCCTGTCTAAATACCCAAGTTGGCGATGAACATCTAAACAGTGCAGTTTCTGTTCTGATCTGTTGCCATAGTTGGGGAAAAAAACTGGGAGATCAATAGTTTGATTCAGATTTGCTTGAGAGGACACTTTGGGCAAAAAGGATGGATTGGTACGCAAGGATACTCTATCTTTGTGAAAAAGTAAATACGGGGGACGACAGCATAGAGCATGGAGTTCCGATACCCTTCTAGCTGAAGTGATGGCTATTAGAAAAAACGTCTTCCAAGACAACAACTTCATAGAACATGAAGCCGCAGGTTCAAAGGGGGGTACAATCAATGATGCTAGAAAGTACAGTTTTGTACCTACCATAAATGTAGATGTTCGAGGATCCACATTGCTGCAGTCCTAACTATTGGGTAGTCCGCTGTCCAGTCGGCCCGAATACCAAAGTATATGGCTGACGTCGGTCAGGGCGCATTAGACTGACGTCAGTACGTCAGGGTACTAATGCGCATGACCGACGTCATATCCTCAGTCTTTTCTTGCCCCAGATGTCAGAAGACCCTGAAAAGATAAGGCCAAAAACCAAAAACTCCCAAAATACCTGCACCAAAAATATATATACAATATATACACAATTAGCAGAATATAACCTCACCTACACCACCACCCCTAAACACAGAGGGGAAGGAGGGAGGGTAAATTGGACTGCAGCAATGTGGATCCTCGAACATCTACATTTATGGTAGGTACAAAACTGTACTATGTTCTTCATTCCACATTGCTGCAGTCCTAACTATTGGGTAGAATCCCAAAGCAGAGGTAAGGGAGGCTGGCAAATCATAAGGAAGCAGGAACTGACAACATGCCTTGCAAAATAGCTGTGGCAAAACCAGCCCTAGACTTAGAGTAGAGAGGAAGGTGATAATGCTTAGAGAAAGTATGCACTGAACTCCAAGTAGCTGCCTCCAAAATATCCTTAGTTGCCACCCCCCTTAGAAATGCTGTGGAAGTGGCAGTAGCCCTAGTGGAATGAGGCCTAATCCCAGCTGGAATCTCCTTGCCATGATGGGAATAACAAAATGTAATGCAACACCCAATCCACCTAGAAATAGTTTGTTTTGACACAGGCTTGCCCTTTGAACTCAAAGCAAAAGAAACAAACAACTGCTGAGACTGCCTAAAATCATTAGTCCTGCTCAAATAACGCAATAGCCTATGTACATCTAAAGTGTGCAAAATCTTTTCCCCTTTATTTTGGGGATCTGCATAAAAGGTAGGCAAATGAATAGTTTGGTTTAAAGCCACACTAGAAACCACCTTAGGCATAAAGGAAGGATTAGCACGTAAAGATACCCTATCCTTATGAAAAATCAAAAAAGGCTCCACTGCCATAAGGGCCTGCAACTCAGAAACCCTTCTTGCAGAAGTAATGGCCAACAAAAAAGCAGTCTTCCATGACAAGTATTTCAAGTCAGCAGTAGCCATGAGGCTCAAAAGGTTGTAGAGTAAGTTTCTCCAACACAAAATTGAGATCCCAAGCAGGAGTAGGAGCTCTACGTGGGGTCTTATATTCTTTGCCCTCTAAGAAATTGCTTGAACAAAGGATGCGAAAACAATGGTGGGTCACAATCATAGTGAGCTGAAATTGCTGCAGCATGAATCTTAATGGAAGAGAAAGACAAACCTTTGTCCAGTAACTCAGTAAGATATTGAAGAGCCACACTCAAATTTGGCTCAGTAATCTCCAAATTGTTTGCTGCACTCCAAAACAAAAATCTCTTCCATTTTTCATGCACACTTTCCTTGTACTAGGTCTTCTGGCTTCCATAATCACATTTAAAACTTGTTGAGGAAGCTGAGACCTGCTGTCTTTCAAAACAGAATATGCCAGGCTGTTAGATGTAGAGAGTGAAGCTTGACATTGAGCAGATGACCGTCCCTCTGAGACAACAGGTGTGGAATCAAGGGTAAAGGCCATGGAGGCTTCCTTACCAGACTCCTCAGTAATGGGTACCAGTGCTGCCGAGGCCAATCTGGAGCTATTAAAATCATCCTTGGCTTGTCTTGTCTGACCTTTAGAAGCACCTTTGGAAGAAGAGGCAGAGGTGGAAAGGCATACACATGAAGATTTTTCCAACTGAAAGAAAGAGCATCCACTTTCCAAGCTGTGTGATGAAATCCCTTTGTGCAAAACTTTGGCAGCTGGTAGTTTAGTGGAGAAGCGAACAGATCTATGTCTGGAGTTCCCCATGACAGTCAATTTTTGAAATACATGAAGATCCAGTTTCCACTCGTGGGGATCCATGATTTGTCTGCTTAATACATCTGCTAAGGAGTTCTGTGCTCCCGGCAGAAACCTTGCCTGAAGAGTTAGTTGCAGACTGAGCGCAGTCTCCCATAAAATCATTGCTTGTCTGCACAATGGGTACGAATGTGTTCCCCCTTGTTTGTTGATGTACCACATGACAGTTGTGTTGTCTGTTAGAATCAACACCTGCCCTGGAAGAAGTAACTCCTTGAAAGCAATTAATGCAAACTGAACTGCTAACATCTCTTTCATGTTGATATGTAGATGCTGTAGTCTGGCAGGCCACTTGTCTTGTATCCACTTTCCATTTAGATGAGCTCCCCAAGCAATATCTGAGGCATCTGTCGTTAGAATCTGACTTGCCTCTGGCCGGGTCACAGAGAGTCCCTTGTTTAGGTGACATTCCTGAGCCCACCACAAAAATTCCTTTTGAATGCAAGGTATTATTTGAATGACAGTGTCCAAATCCTGGCAGTGCTGTGTCCACAGATTTTGAGATACCATTGTAGCTTCCTCATATGCAGTTTGGCATTGGGAAGCACCAGAATACAAGATGCCATGAACCCTAAGGCTTGAAGGACTGTCCTTGCAGTCAGCCTGGACTGAAGAGATAGATGATGGAAGTAACTGGAAAGATTCTTTTGTTTGTCCGGGGTTAAAAGGCCATCTGGGCTGCTGTATTCAGTCTCACACCCAGAAAGCACATGTCTTGAGAGGGTACTAGACTGGACTTTATTTCGTTCACAGAATACCCTAGGCATCTTAGCACTGCTATGACATATTCCAGATGCTGTAGAAGATCTTCTTTTTCTTGAGCCAGAATCAGGCAGTCGTCCAAGTAAGGATAGATTTGGATTCCGTTTAGCCTGAAGTAAGCTATCACTGGAGCCAGAACCTTTGTGAATACTCTGGGCGCAGTAGATAAGCCAAAGGGCAATGCAGAGAACTGATAATGAAAATTTCCAGCTCGAAAACGCAGATACTTCCTGCAACTTAGTCTGATTGGCACATGAAGGTAAGCTTCCTTGAGATCTAAAGTTACCATCCAGTGATCTTTGCCCAGCAGAGGTAAAAGCTGTTGTAACGTCAACATTTTGAACTTGGGAATGTCCAGATAAGTGTTGAGGATAGATAAATCCAGAATTGGTCTCCACGTGTTCCCCTTCTTTGGTACCAGGAACAGGCGAGAATAAAATCCTAGACCCCTTTCCGGCACAGGAACTGACTGAATGGCCCCTATTTGGAGCAACAGAGAAATTTGCTTGTGAGCCTCTGTCCTTTGAAGAGGAGGAATGTCTGGCATGCCTTTGAAAGGAGGCAAGGTATGGAAATAAAACCTGTAACCGTGGTGAATAATATCCAGAACCCATCTGTCTTGGGTAATTAAATCCCAATTTTCTTTGAAAAGAGACAGCCTTCCTCCCAAAGGTGCTGCCAGGCGAGAATGTACTGGCAGCTGAAAAGGTAGGTCATTGGGTCTGCTTACGAAAGGACTGACCCCTGCCCTCACCAGAAGTCTGAGCAGGGGAACTCCCTGTCCTAGGCCTAAAAGAACCCTGAGCTCTGCCCCTACCACCCCTAGACCTACCCCTAGACTGGGAATCATAAGCAGGATAAGTCCATCCCTTAGTAGGCCAATTTCTACTAAACTTGGAGGCTGCACCTGCAAAAATCTTTAACAGTTTGCATAGACTTAGCCTTGTCCTCCATTTTCTTCAAAACTGCTTCCACAGGCGAACCAAACAACACATCAGACTGTAAAGGAGCATCCAAAATCCTTGTCTTAACATGCTCAGCTAAATTCTGATCTCTCAGCCAGGCGTGCCTACGAAGAACAGAACCAGTGGCAGCCACCCTGGAGGAGGCCTGCACAGCATCAAAACCACACTGCAAGGAATGTTTACCCACCTGTTCAGACACATGAACTAAATCCTGCAACTCTTTACACTCAATACCTTCAGCCAGAGCATCCACCTTAGATTTCAACTGTGAAAGAAGATAATTCTGATATTTTAACATGTGAAACTGACAATTCAACGCCTCATGGCTAAAGTGGAAGTAGTATACACTTTCTTTCCCCATCTATCCAAAGCCCTTGCCTCTATCAGGAGGGACAGGATTTTTAACAACTGACGCCTTCACACCTTTAGGCCCCTGAGAGACAGTTTCTGGGTCTGCCCTAGGACTCTTAAAAAGATACTTATGAGCTTCAGGCACCCTATAATACCTATCCGGTTTAACTGGGGCAGGAGGCAAAGAATCAGGATTCAAGGAAGCCTCTGCAAACACATCTTCCACCACATTCAAAACAGGAGGTATAGCTAAAGGCCTATGCTGGGGTAAAAACAAGAATTCCCTAAGCCTTTTCCTGGAATCAGAGAAATCTTGACCTTCCCATTTAAAATGCTCCCTCATGGAATGCAGAGTCTCTGAAAATGAAAAATCCTCAGGAGGAGAAGCAGAAGGAGTAGAATCATCCACATCAGAATCAGAATAAGGAGGGTACTCCTGCAAGTCTTCAGCCGAAGACTCAAGCCTCGAGCATTGCTCAAAACTCTCAAACTCAGGTTCCACCCTAGGCCTCTTATCAGGAGGGGGCATAGAACCCCTAATCATAGTAATCAAATCCTCTGCCATTTTAAGCATATGTTTCTTAGGCAAAGATCCTGAAGTACTAGGAGAAACCCCCACAGAAGCTAAACTTGGCCTGCCCCTCAAAGAAGCCTTGGAAACTGAAGGGGAGGCTCTAACCACCTTAGGAAGAGAGGGAAGAACAGCCACCTGAGAAGCCCCCTCAGCCTGGCCTACTTCCTGAGAGGATACATCCTGTAACAGTAAAGTCTCTCCCTGAGACTCCAAAGAGACACCTGGCAAAACCTCCGGCTCCACTGAGCCTTCCAAAGAACAGACGTCTGGGACTGTCAGTTCCTCCACCCTAGGCTTTGCTGCTGTATCTTTGCGTTTTTTAGCCGAAGCCGGCGTCGGAGCATCCGACGGCATTTTATAATTACAACGCTTCCCAAACACTAACCTGGCACAGTCTAACCTTCTCTTAATAGTGCGTTTGTTAAATCTAGCACAAGAGCGGCATCCAACAACGTCGTGCTCAGGCCCTAAACAAGGTATACACAAAGTATGGTAATCCCTATGAGGTATCTGTTTCCCACAAGAAATACAGTTATTCACTTTTTCTGACATCCGGTTAAATACTGAGGCAAGAAAAACCAAAATATTCCCAACGGGTACTTAGCCAACTTTGATTCGGTCTGAAACTCTGACTTCAGAAACTTTCAGAACGCCAACCTGCACTCGCAAAATTGCTTCTGCATCGGACCATGCGGCAAAAAAGACTGAGGATATGACGTCGGTCATGCGCATTAGTACCCTGACGTACTGACGTCAGTCTAATGCGCCCTGACCGACGTCAGCCATATACTTTGGTATTCGGGCCGACTGGACAGCGGACTACCCAATAGTTAGGACTGCAGCAATGTGGAATGAAGAACATCCAAGTTCAGATCCCATGGAGGAGGTGGATCCTTGATAGGGGGCTTAAGAAGAAAGACTCCTTTCAAAAAGGCTTTACAGAGTTTGTGAGACATAATAGTAGACTCTGACACACCCACATGAAAATTAGATATAGCCGCCAATTGAACTCTGATAGTAGAAGGAGAAAAGCCTGCTTGGAAAAGTTCAGCTAGGAAATAAAGAATGGACTGAATAGGTGCAGTAAAAGGATCTATTTCCCTGGACGCTGCCCAGAAGGAGAAACGTTTCCATTTGCTGCTATAAATCTTCCAGGTAGAAGACTTATGAGAAGCTATCAAAATATCTCTGAGTGAGATATTAAGGGAAGCCTGGCTAAGGTTGGAATTGGAGGAACCACGCTGTGAGGTTCAGAGAAGAAAGGGATTGGTGCAGCTGACCCGATTGATGGGTCAAGAGATCTGGAACTGGGTCCAGATGCCATGGTTGCACCAAAAGGTAACGGTGAAGAAAGGGAAACCAAACCTGTCGAGGCCAATAAGGGGCAATGAGGATCATTGATGCCTTCAGAGCGATGGCTTTCCGAATCAGCTGAGGTATCAGTGGGAAGGGGGGAAAGGCATACAGGAGTCCCGGAGGCCAATCGTGAACTAGAGCGTCTCTGATGGGATGATCTGGCAGGGGAAAGAGGGTGAAGAAATCGGGACACTTGCTGTTTTGGGGAGTGGCAAAAAGATCGCAGCAAGGTTGGCCCCAAGTTCGAAAAACTTCTTCCAACACTGATTTCTTTAGAGACCACTCGTGAGGCATGAGAATTGCTCTGCTCAATCTGTCTGCTATCACATTGGACTTGCCGGGAATGTGTGCTGCTATCAGGAAGCGCTGAGAAGAGATCGCCCATTGCCACAGTCTGAGTGCTTCTCGACATAAGGGGTAAGATTTGGTCCCGCCTTGCTTGTTGATGTACCACACTACGGACATATTGTCCGTCTGAATTGCTATAGTTCCCTTGGGAAGAGAGTCCTGAAGGGCTTGCAACGCTAAAAGCACTGCTCTCATCTCTAGAACATTTATGTGCAAGTGGCACTCGATCGGCTGCCACGTGCCCTGGAATGTCCTGCCCTGGTAATGCCCCCCCTACCGGATCAGGGAGGCGTCCGTTGTCAGAGTTGCAGCCGGGGGCGGGGGAATGAAAGGTCTCCCTAGCAGAAGTTGGGAAGATGTGACCCACCAGGAAAGAGGATTCCTGCATGACTGAGTTATGCTGATAGTGTGGGACATTGGCAGAAGTTGAAAAGACCACTGAGTGAAAAGCATCCACTGAAGAATCCTCATGTGGAAGCGGGCTAAGGGGAGGAGAGGAATAGCCGCCGCCATAACCCCTAGGGCTTTCAACACCAGTCTGACCTTGACCCTGTTGTGTCGTAATAGAAGAAAAACCTGCTTGTGAATGTCTGCTACTCTTTGTTCTGTGAGTCTGGCTGACAGACTGACTGTCTAATCTTGCGCCTATAAAGGTAATAGACTGACAAGGCGACAAGACAGACTTTTCGTAATTTACAGAGATGCCTAGAGTCTGACAGGTTCGTAAAGTGTAGTCTCTGACTAAGAGAAGTAGATGCCTGGTGGTGGCAGTCAGGAGACAGTCGTCTAAGTACGGAAAAGTACAGTTTTGTACCTACCATAAATGTAGATGTTCGAGGATCCACATTGCTGCAGTCCTAACCATTGGGTAGTCCGCTGTCCCAGTCGGCCCGAATACCAAAGTATATGGCTGACGTCGGTCAAGGCGCATTAGACTGACGTCAGTACGTCGGGGTACTAATGCGCATGACCGACGTCATATCCTCAGTCTTTTCTTGCCCCAGATGTCAGAAGACCCTAAAAAGACAAGGCCAAAACCAAAAACACCAAACATTCCTGCACCAAAAATATGTACAATATATACAAAATTACAAAAGTATAACCTCACCTACACAACCACCCCTAAACACAGAGGGGAAGGAGGGAGGGTAAATTGGACTGCAGCAATGTGGATCCTCGAACATCTACATTTATGGTAGGTACAAAACTGTACTATGTTCTTCATTCCACATTGCTGCAGTCCTAACCATTGGGTAGAATCCCAAAGCAGAGGTAAGGGAGGCTGGCAAATTATAAGGAAGCAGGAGCTGTCAACATGCCTTGCAAAATAGCTGTGGCAAAACCAGCCCTAGATTTAGAGTAGAGAGGAAGGTGATAATGCTTAGAGAAAGTATGCACTGAACTCCAAGTAGCTGCCTCCAAAATATCCTTAGTTGCCACCCCCCTTAGAAACGCTGTTGAAGTGGCAGTAGCCCTAGTGGAATGAGGCCTAATCCCAGCTGGAATCTCCTTGCCATGATGGGAATAACAAAATGCAATGCAAAACCCAATCCACTTAGAAATAGTTTGTTTTGACACAGGCTTGCCCTGAGAACTCAAAGCAAAAGAAACAAACAACTGCTGAGACTGCCTAAAATCCTTAGTCCTGCTTAAATAATAACGCAATTGCCTGTGTACATCTAAAGTGTGCAAAATCTTTTCCCCCTTATTCTGGGGATCTGCATAAAAAGTAGGCAAATGAATAGTTTGGTTTAAAGCCACACTAGAAACCACCTTAGGCATAAAGGAAGGCTTAGTACGTAATGATACCCTATCCTTATGGAAAATCAAAAAAGGCTCTACCGCCATAAGGGCCTGCAATTCAGAAACCCTTCTTGCAGAAGTAATGGCCAACAAAAAAGCTGTCTTCCATGACAAGTATTTCAATTCAGCAGTAGCCGCAGGCTCAAAAGGTTGTAGAGTAAGTTTCTCCAACACAAAATTGAGATCCCAAGCAGGAGTAGGAGCTCACGGGGGTCTTATATTCTTTGCCCCTCTAAGAAATTGCTTGAACAAAGGATGCGAAAACAATGGTGGGTCACAATCATAGTGAGCTGAAATTGCTGCAGCATGAATCTTAATGGAAGAGAAAGACAAACCTTTGTCCAATAATTCAGTAAGATATTGAAGAGCCACACTCAAATTAGGCTCAGAAATCTCCAAATTTTTTGCTGCACTCCAAAATAAAAATCTCTTCCATTTTTCTGCGTACACTTTCCTTGTACTAGGTCTTCTGGCTTCCATAATCACATTTAAAACTTGTTGAGGAAGTTGAGACCTGCTGTGTTTCAAAACAGAATATGCCAGGCTGTTAGATGAAGAGAGTGAAGCTTGACAGTGAGCAGGTGACCGTCCCTCTGAGACAACAGGTGTGGAATCAAAGGTAAAGGCCATGGAGGCTTCCTTACCAGACTCCTCAGTAATGGGTACCAGTGTTGCCGAGGCCAATCTGGAGCTATTAAAATCATCCTTGGCTTGTCTTGTCTGACCTTTAGGAGCACCTTTGGGAGAAGAGGCAGAGGTGGAAAGGCATACACATGAAGATTTTTCCAACTGAAAGAAAGAGCATCCACTTTCCAGGCTGTGTGATGAAACCTCTTTGTGCAAAACTTTGGCAGCTGGTGGTTTAGTGGAGAAGCGAACAGATCTATGTCTGGAGTTCCCCATGACACTGTCAATTTCTGAAATACATGAAGATCCAGTTTCCACTCGTGGGGATCCATGATTTGTCTGCTTAACACATCTGCTAAGGAGTTCTGTGCTCCCGGCAGAAACCTTGCCTGAAGAGTTAGTTGCAAGCTGAGCGCAGTCTCCCATAAAATCATTGCTTGTCTGCACAACGGGTAAGAATGTGTTCCCCCTTGTTTGTTGATGTACCACATGACAGTTGTGTTGTCTGTTAGAATCAACACCTGCCCTGGAAGAAGTAACTCCTTGAAAGCCATTAATGCAAACTGGACTGCTAACATCTCCTTCATGTTGATATGTAGATGCTGTAGTCTGGCAGGCCACTTGTCTTGTATCCACTTTCCATTTAGATGAGCTCCCCAAGCAATGTCTGAGGCATCTGTCGTTAGAATCTGACTCGCCTCTGGCTGGGTCACAGAGAGTCCCTTGTTTAGGTGACATTCCTGAGCCCACCACAAAAATTCCTGTTGAATGCAAGGTATTATTTGAATGACAGTGTCCAAATCCTGGCAGTGCTGTGTCCATACATTTTTGAGATACCATTGAAGCTTCCTCATATGCAGTTTGGCATTGGGAAGCACCAGAATACAAGATGCCATGAACCCTAAGGCTTGAAGGACTGTGCTTGCAGTCAGCCCGGACTGAAGAGATAGTTGATGGAAGTAAATGGAAAGATTCTTTTGTTTGTCCGGGGTTAAAAAGGCCATCTGGGCTGCTGTATTCAGTCTCACACCCAGAAAGCACATGTCTTGAGAGGGTACTAGACTGGACTTTATTTCGTTCACAGAATACCCTAGGCATCTTAGCACTGCTATCACATATTCCAAATGCTGTAAAAGGTCTTCCTTTTCTTGAGCCAGAATCAGGCAGTCGTCCAAGTAAGGATAGATTTGAATTCCTTTTAGCCTGAAGTAAGCTATCACTGGAGCCAGAACCTTTGTGAATACTCTGGGCGCAGTAGATAAGCCAAAGGGCAATGCAGAGAACTGATAATGAGAATTCCCAGCTCGAAAACGCAGATACTTCCTGCAACTTAGTCTGATAGGCACATGAAGGTAGGCTTCCTTGAGATCTAAAGTTACCATCCAGTGATCTTTGCCCAGCAGAGGTAAAAGCTGTTGTAACGTCAACATTTTGAACTTGGGAATGTCCAGATAAGTGTTGAGGATAGATAAATCCAAAATTGGTCTCCACATGTTCCCCTTCTTTGGTACTAGGAACAGGCGAGAATAAAATCCTAGGCCCCTTTCTGGCACAGGAACTGGCTGAATGGCCCCTATTTGGAGTAACAGAGAAATTTGCCTGTGAGCCTCTTTTCTTTGTAGAGGAGGAATGTCTGGCATGCCTTTGAAAGGAGGCAAGGTATGGAAATAAAACCTGTAACCGTGGTGAATGATATCCAAAACCCATCTGTCTTGGGTAATTAAATCCCAATTTTCTTTGAAAAGAGCCAGCCTTCCTCCCAAAGGTGCTGGCAAACGAGAATGTACCGGCAGCTGACAAGGTAGGTCATTGGGTCTGTTTACGAAAGGACTGACCCCTGCCCTCACCAGAAGTCTGAGCAGGAGAACTCCTGTCCTAGGCCTAAAAGAACCTTGAGCTCTGCCCCTACCACGTCTAGACCTACCCCTAGACTGGGAATCATAAGCAGGATATGTCCATCCCTTAGTAGGCCAATTTCTACTAAACTTGGAGGCTGCACCTGCAAAAATCTTTAACAGTTTGCATAGACTTAGCCTTGTCCTCCATTTTCTTTAAAACTGCTTCCACAGGCGAACCAAACAACACATCAGACTGTAAAGGAGCATCCAGAATCCTTGTCTTAACATGCTCAGCTAAATTCTGATCCCTCAACCAGGCGTGCCTACGAAGAACAGAACCAGTGGCAGCCACCCTCGAGGAGGCCTGCACAGCATCAAAACCACATTGCAAGGAATGCTTACCCACCTGTTCAGACACATGAACTAAATCCTGCAACTCTTTACACTCAATACCTTCTGCCAGAGCATCCACCTTAGACTTCAATTGTGAAAGGAGATAATTTTGATATTTTAACATGTGAAACTGACAATTCAACGCCCTCATGGCTAAAGTGGAAGAAGTATACACTTTCTTTCCCCATCTATCCAAAGCCCTTGCCTCTTTATCAGGAGGAACAGGATTTTTAACAACAGAAGCCTTTACACCTTTAGGCCCCTGAGAGACAGTTTCCGGGTCTGCCCTAGGACTCTTAAAAAGATACTTATGAGCTTCAGGCACCCCATAGTACCTATCCGGTTTAACCGGGGCAGGAGGCAAAGAATCAGGATTCAGGGAAGCCTCTGCAAAAACATCTTCCACCACATTCAGAACAGGAGGTATAGCCAAAGGCCTATGCTGGGGTAAAAACAAGAATTCCCTAAGCCTCTTCCTGGAATCAGAGAAATCTTGACCTTCCCATTTAAAATGCTCCCTCATGGAATGCAGAGTCTCTGAAAATGAAAAATCCTCAGGAGGAGAAGCTGAAGGAGTAGAATCATCCACATCAGAATCTGAATAAGGAGGATACTCCTGCAAGTCTTCAGCCGAAGACTCAGAAGCCTCCGAACACTGCTCAAAACTCTCAAACTCAGGTTCCACCCTAGGCCTCTTATCAGGAAGGGGCATAGAACCTCTAATCATAGTAATCAAATCCTCTGCCATTTTAAGCATATGTTTCTTAGGCAAAGACCCTGAAGAACTAGGAGAAACCCCCACTGAAGTTAAACCTGGCCTGCCTCTCAAAGAAGCCTTGGAAACAGAAGGGGAGGCTCTAACCACCTTAGGAAGAGAGGGAAGAACAGCCACCTGAGAAGCCCCCTCAGCCTGGCCTACCTCCTGAGAGGACACATCCTGTAACAGTAAAGTCTCTCCCTGAGACTCCAAAAAACGCCAGGCAGAACCTCCGGCTCCACTGAGCCTTCTAAAGAACCGACGTCCGGGACTGTCGTTTCTTCCACTCTAGGCTTTGCTGCTTTGTCCTTGCGCTTTTTGGTCGAAGCGGGCGTCGGAGCATCCGACGGCATTTTATAATTACAACGCTTCCCAAAAACTAACCTGGCACAGTCTAACCTTCTCTTAATAGTGCGTTTGTTAAAGCTAGCACAAGAGCGGCATCCAACAACGTCGTGCTCAGGCCCTAAACAAGGTATACACAAAGTATGGTAATCCCTATGAGGTATCTGTTTCCCACAAGAAATACAGTTATTCACTTTTTCTGACATCCGGTTAAATACTGAGGCAAGAAAAACCAAAATATTCCCCAACGGGTACTTAGCCAACTTTGATTCGGTCTGAAACTCTGACTTCAGAAATTTTCAGAACGCCAACCTGCACTCGCAAAACTGCTTCTGCATCGGACCATGCGGCAAAAAAGACTGAGGATATGACGTCGGTCATGCGCATTAGTACCCTGACGTACTGACGTCAGTCTAATGCGCCTTGACCGACGTCAGCCATATACTTTGGTATTCGGGCCAACTGGGACAGCGGACTACCCAATGGTTAGGACTGCAGCAATGTGGAATGAAGAACATCACCTGGAATCCCTGGCCCCTCAAATGAGCGGCGACCACTGCCATGCATTTGGTGAACACTCGGGGGGCTGTAGTGAGACCAAAGGGCAGGGCCCTGAACTGAAAATGACTGGCTCCTAGACTGAAGCGGAGAAATCTCCTGGATCGTCTGTTCATCTTGATGTGATAGTACGCATCCTGGAGATCTATGGAGCACATCCAGTTGTCCTGACCCAGAAAGGGCATGATGGACTGCAGCGTGACCATCCGAAATTTTGTTTTCTTGACAAACTTGTTCAAGTTGCTGAGATCCAAAATGGGTCTCCAGTCCCCCGTCTTCTTTGGAACCAAAAAGAATTTGAAGTAGATTCCGGATCCTTGTTGGTCTGCTGGAACTGGTTGAATGGCTCTTTTTGCTAGCATCTTTGAAATTTCTAGTGCTGTTTGCTCCCTCTGACTGGGTGGAATGTCTGGAAGGGAGTGTCTGGATTGTTTTGGGATGTGAATGAATGGAATTCTGTAGCCTTCGGATATGATAGACTGTACCCACTTGTCTTGAGTAAGGGAAAGCCAGGCTTTTGGGTACAGATATAATCTTCCCCCGACTGCCTCCGAAGGTGGACAGTCGGGCAGCCCCTCAGGGGTGCTGAAAGGGTTTGTCGGAGGAGGTTTCTCGACTACCCTGATTCTGCGGGCCCCCTCTGCCTCTAGGATGGCGTCTATTGTTATTGTTCCCCCCTCTGCCTCTAGAGGGGAAACGACTCTGTGCATCCGGTAAGACTCCCTGTGGTTGTTTGCGGAACCACATCTTCCCCCCCTTCTAACCCTTGGGGTAAGGTCTAGAAGGGGTAGAAAAACGGACTCCGACGGCAGAAAGAGTCTTACCTTCTACCTCGCACCTTGTCAGAGTATCCTTCACTTGTTGACCAAAGAGAGATGATCCATCAAAAGGGGAGTTAGTGAAGGACGCCTTGAAAGGGTCCGCAAAGCTACATAGCCGCATCCAGGCATGGCGGCGTAAGGCCACCTCTGTACCTGCGGCTCTGCTCGCTCCATCAGCCGCGTACGAAATCAGGCGCATGGAGGAGTTAACTACTGAGTTAAGGGTAGCCAGATTGGAGTTCATCCTATCGTGAAACCCCACAGCTGATGGGTCCTTCAACACTTCACTCATATCCTTGAGCAAGTCCCTTTGGAGACAAGTGAAATGACGCAGGTAATTCAGAGAACGCATAGAAAAGGTCGCTGATGAGAACATCCGCTTACCGTACCTGTCCATGGTCCTAGATTCCTTATTAGGAGGATGAACAGGTACCGAAGGATCCGCTAGTTCCTTCTTGGTGGCTGCAGCCACCACCATGGCATCCACAGACACCCCTTTGGACAAAAACTCCTTGTCTTTGGGGGCAGTGATAAATTTGGCTGGCCTCCTAGGGGTGGGTTCCACAGAGTCAGGAGCTGCCCAAGCCTTCCTCGCCACCACTTCCATGAGGGGGTCAAAGGGAGGGGACACCCAGGAGGTGGAAGGTCGAGAACCAAACGCCTCAAGGTACACTGATTCGTCCTCTGAAGGGTTAAGGGCTGGCCAATTCCCCCTCTGTCTTAAGATTTCTAGTATGTCTGCAAAGGAGACATCTTCAGAGGGGGAACGAGGGGAACCCTCAGACTCCTTCAAATCAGTGTCAGAGGTGACAGACTCAGGGGAGTCAATGTGCTTCCTCTTGCACGGTCTCTTCCTAGGGGGTTCTCCTGCAAGGTCAGGAGAGGCCTCGGAAGAGGAGGAAATTCCCACTGGGGATACTTGAGGCGCAGATTCTCTACGGTCCGAAGCAAGGGGGTGAGAAGAAATCACCGCAGGCACTGTGGAGGGAGGGGCTGATAGAGTAGACTGGAGTAGAACCAGGTTCTAACACGCTCCGCATGACCTCAAAGGCACCCCTGTCAGGCAGGGCCAGAGGTCTCCGCTCCGAAGAGCCAAAAACCACCCCGGCACCAACAAGGATGGCTCCGAAGCCAATGTTGGAGCCGAACTAACCAGAGCCGAAGCACCGAGGGGGAGAGCGGGGTCGGACAAGGGTCCGATGCCACTCGCCCCCTCGGAGCAGACGAGGGAAGTCCGGCACCGAGATCCCTCCAAGGAGGAAATCGGAGCAGACGACTGCGCCAAAAGGAAAGGTATCGGTTCCGACGCTCCCACAGTCTCGGCTCCGAACTCGAGAGTCGGAGGAGGAATATTTAATGGAACAGGGGTAGCCATCGACTGTTGAGTGGGGCTGTGTAACATCTGGGCCAGTGCTTCGGACTTAAGAAGTCTACTCACCACCCTCTGCAAATCATGGTCCGAAAGTCTGGAGGACCTAGAGGAGTGTGACCTATGGCTCCGTTCAGACAAGAGCGGTGACGCTGGAGCCGAATGAACGGAGCCGATAGGAGACCTGGATCTCTTTCTAGTAGTCGGTTCCGACCAGGGTATCGGAACTGACTTCGACTTGTGTGTCTCGGCTCCAGCCGGAGCCGAGGACATGGTTTGTGTGGTAGGTCTAGAATCATCGGCTCCGGCCGGAGCTGATGTTTGAACCGTATGAACGGTCTTTGAACCTCTGGAGGACGGCTCAGACACTGGAGCCGACTGCCTGGAGGGCTTAGAAGGTTTCCCCGACAGAAACTGGGTCGGGGGACCCTCGGGCTTCAATAAGCCCCTTAAGATTAATTTGTTTTTACGTTCCTGCAGGACTCTAGGGCTGAAACCGTGACAGACAGCACAAGAGTCTTGCAGGTGTAAAGGTCCCAGGCAATACACACAAGAAGTGTGACCGTCTGTCAAGACATCTTCTGACAGCACGAGTCACACTTCTTAAAGCCTGAGACCTTCGATTCTTTAGACATATCTAAAGAGACAACACTAGTGCAATCACTCACACAAACACACAGATTACACTAAAAATTAAATTAAACTAACTAAATTTAACAAAGATCCTGACAGAAAAAAACACATTCACTCCAACTACTAGGAGGGGTGGGAAGGGGCCTAAGGGAAATAACCCTTGGAAAAAAATTTTGGAAATGGAAGATATTTGTAAGGGAGTGCTAACAAACTAAGTAACTAACTAATTACTATCGAAAAACTAACTTAAAGGGGGTCTAAGTTTACAAGAAACTTTAGAAATTTAACTAACCTGCAGAGCCGGTTGGAAAAGCACCTCGTCAGCTAAGCGGCAAACGAGATCTGAGGAGTTACCGCCTAGCATTGTGGGATATGGGGGAGCCTCGAGCCGGTGGAATTAGCTCTCGAGCTTTAGTATTGGCCGAGTCGGAGCAGAGGATCGGCTCCGAACCCATCCAGCAAGAATGAAGGCGAGATAGACAACTTAACATGAAACGTATATATGCTAATTTATATAGTATTGAGATGAAGGAAGAGAATAATGCTTTATATACACATATTACAAAATGTGGGGACAGACATTACTTTAAATTTGGTATTTTGGATCATGTTCACATTGACCCTAAAGGGGGAGATTATAAAAGCTTACTGTCATATAAAGAAATGTGGTGGCAACTTTACACTGATGCTTCCACTTTTCTAGGACTTAATGATTATTTTACCATTAAGCCACTTTTGAAAATACAGTAGTTATTTTTATTTTTAATTATTTAGTACACATTCGTATTATAAATACAAAGTAAACCATCAGTTAATTCTCATTACAGTTTTGTATTTATTATATTAGATTTTTTGTATTACATGATGAACTATATAATTACAGCAGACAGTGAACTCTTATCAGATGTATTAAATACGATTTTTATAAAGAGTATATTTTTATGTTTTTTTCATGTTTCTATGTATTAATTTATTATTTTATTAATAGTGTATATGTTGCTTTAACAGCGCTTTTTGGCGCCAAAGAACTTATTTAAATGTTAAATCAACACTCTGATGAAGTTCTGAAGAAGCTCGCATTGTAGCGAGTGAAAGTGCTCAACTCTTTGTACAATAAAAGTTTTTTATTTATCCTGGCCGTTTCACTTCAGTTCGGTTGAATTTCATCTAATCTGTTTATTTGTGACCTTGTTGTGAGCTGGGTGTGCCAAGACACAGAGGATCAACGTTCTTTACACTTTTAGTGTTTAAGAAAAATAGCAGTCTAGTTATTGGTGTACTCTCCCTACCTAAGACAGGTAGCACTTTTCCTCCTTTGAAGAGTACTATGGCCTTCCAACAGATACAATTTAATGGTAAAACATTTCAGCCATTGTAAATCTCTTACCTCTGCAGGTGACAACTCCACAGCCACAGTTAGGGCTTTTGAAATCTTTGGGGATTGTTCTTTGATTTTATCTGAAGAATCCCTAAAATGAACCCCATGACATATCCAAATGTGACCTAGAGTGACCACCACAATATTTGGTAAGGCACATGGATATAATGTTCTGTTAAGCATTTGGCCATTATCATCACATCATTTTGGCTTTATCAAGAATTCTTGAGCAACCACATTGATAGGTATGACAGGACAGGCACACCCCCACACAAATATGCAGACATTTATGTGTGTGTGTATATATAGGAATGTCTACACCAGAGTAGAGATGGCCCACAATTGAGGATATCTGTAGCTGGGAGTGGGCTTTTAACATTTAATTTTTCCAGAGATGCAGCATCTCCTGCACCCTTCTTATCTTTTAATGCTAAGTCTGTTTTCATCGTTTTTCCTGTAATGAGGACCGCAGCTCAAGTGTCCTTATGTAGGGCATGTTTCTAATTATGAACATCAAAACCCTCTGTACTGCACAGAGGGAGCAGTTTTCCACCCTAAGAGGTAACATTTAAAAGCATTATAATATGTGATAGTATGGAATTGTATACATTTTAAATGAATGCTGCATCTGATTTCACTGTTTTGGCCTTCCAGTCTCAGGTTTCAGTATATTTTACTAATTTTTCCAGTTGTCCTAGATTGTGCCCATAACTGATGAAATGGTTGTAATATATGGTGACAAGTGATGCATTTTATTCAGCGATGCACATTTGTAGTATATATTGTTTATGGTTTATCCATATTATACACTTAAGTAATACTGTGTCACTGCATGAAGTATACTCCAGCAGTTTGCTTTGGCACCATCTTTTATTTTCATATGTTTCGATACAAAGCAGTCCAGGAAGGAAGCAGAAAATAAATACCTTTCGAGTTGACATTGCTCATTTTCTATGCATGTAATACTGCATTTTTTCTAAATGTTTTTATTTAATGTTGCATTTTCTCACTTATCTTTGTCAAAACTTGTAGTACTGCAATGCCAGTATTCATTACATCTCTAATGTAAAATTTATGTTACAGGTCCTGTCACTGAACTAGTCATTTTCTGGTATGTGCTGGGGAGGAGTTTCATTCTATTTACATTTTCTCTGTGGTGCATGCAATAACTGTGTAATGCTACAGTGTGACATACTAGTTAGGTAGGAGTCCTAATCCCAGACAAGGCAACCGTGAAACTGTGTGTGTGTGTGTGTGTGTGTGTGTGTGTGTGTAGGGATGAATGATTTTGAGGCCATTCAGAGTCACTACACCTTCCATTGCCCTACTTTAGCAAGCCTGCTGTCAGTCACCTTGAAATACCTCCTTGGATAAGGTTCAGCCCTACAAGCTCTGTGGCATGTGTGATAACTGCGTAATGCTATCGTGCAACATACTAGTTAGGTAGGAGTTCTAATTCCAGACATAGCAACTGTGAAACTGTGTGCAGGGATCAATAGTTCTGAAGCCATTCACAGTCACTACACCTCCCATTACCCCTACTTTAGCAAGTCTGCTGGTCAGTCACCTTGAAATATCTCCTTGGACAAGGTTCAGCCCTATAAGCTCTGTGGCACAAGCGATAACTACGTAATGCTATAGTGTGATGTACTAGTTAAGTAGGAGTTCTAAACCCAGACATAGCAAGAGTGTGTGAGTGTGAGTGTGAGTGTGTGCGAGTGCGAGTGTGTGTGATATACATATCAATAGTAATCTGTTTGCATTTTCTTTCCTGTGCAGGTTCGTCCACCTTCTGACATTGACATGCCCTCACGAACAGGGGAACAAGTGAGTGTGGGTATGTGGCCATTCCTACATTCACTGGGCTGTCATCTAAGCCTCCGTAACTGAAAACCACTACAACTTGAGCTTCCCCACATCCAGTGTAAAGGTATACTGGATTGCAAAAGGAGGTATGCATTGGAGTGGAGTACTGCAGTTGTTGGAGGAGAAGTGTTCTATCCACCCTGAGCCCAATATTGTTGTGCTGCATATTGGAGGGAATGATGCCATCAGTCAACCACTCGGAAGGCTACAGTTTCAAATCAGAGCAATTTTTGAACAGCTGCTGTCATGGTGGCCACGTTGTCATTTTGTGTGGTCTGACATAATTCCTTGCCAGATATGGAAAACAGCAAACAGTCAACAGGCCAGATGTTTACAGAATGGGTTCATGCATGGCTTGATGCACAGGGTCGGTGGATCTACACTCTGCCATGACAGCATCACCGCATTCACCTTACTGAGGAGGGCATTGCATTGTTCCTGACTGACCTCCACAGTGATGTGAGGAGAGCTATGCAGGATTGGTAACATGCAGCTTGTGAGAAGAATGAAACACACCCATGACCAAGTAGGACCAGTACGGTAAGTAAAATTCTATTATGAATTGTGTGGTGTAAAATTATATTTTTCTGAGTTTGGCAAATAACTGTGGGAAGGAGTGGGTAAAGATGCTGAGAAAGAACAACTGTTTCAGGAGAGTGCTAACATGTACAATAGAATAGGTCAGAAACCATCCTGCAATACTTCATTTTTTATTCTTCTTTTATCAGGCATGTGTAAAGTTTAGATGATAGGGAGGGCTTAGTAATACAGAACTTGATCCCTTAGGTCTGCTGCTGAATGGACACACAAAGAGAAAAGGCATAGCTAAGGAAGACAGCTGACACTAAAGGTGATTGTGAGACTGTAGTGGTATCAGCTGTCTGAATGGGTAGCCAGCACAGGTATTTAACAGATCAGATGGCCTTGCATGCCATAAAGTCCCACGCCTGTCCTGGGTTCATTAATGGAGTCTTCAGCTATTCAGCCCTTTAACAGACGAGAACAAAATACAATACCACACTGAGGAAATGAAGTAAAGCGCTTTTTGTCTGGTGCAATGACCAAACTTCTTCAGGCAACAAACAGCAGGCACAAAAAACAGTTAGGTTTACAACCACACAAGAGAACCCCCCTCGGCCCCTTAATTACACAATTAACCAATATAACACAAAAGCAGAAGCAATTATATACATGAATTGCAGCTTAAAGACCTAAGGTAAAATTCATTAAATTCCTTGTTAACTAAAAGCAACAAACAAATCTAATGTCATAAATTAAGTACTATAAGATTTAAAATAGGAACTACTAAAAAGGTATAACATCTTATTTAACATAATACATAAAAATCAAAAATTAAAAGATGTTATTCTTGCTGAATACTCTGCCCCTCAATGTTAAATATACTTAGAATTCAGAACTTATATTATTCAGCCATTCCTCTACTGTAAAACCTTGTTACCTTAAGGGATAGTGTGCCTATACACAAGGGGTCCACCATGTTTGTCATACTAAGTCACTGGCAGCAAAATGGCAGTGAAAAAACAAACAAAAAAAACATATATATATATATATATATATATATATATATATATATATATATATATATATATATATATATATATATATATATATCAATGTATGTAACAACTCAGAAAGTACAGTTGTGTACACTTAACATAAATGTAGATGTTAGAGTGTATTCACTGTTGCAGTCATTACATTTGGGTAATCTGCTGGTAGGTTGCCCTCAGTTGGCCGTAATTCCAAAGTCTTGGGTCCTGCGTCAGTTGCTGTCTCCTCTTCCATGACGTCAGGTCATCAGGGGTATAAAACATGCAGCTGACGCCATTTTCTTTAGTTTTTCCTGCCCCTGATGTCAGGTGCCCCCAAAAAGGTAGCAATATGATATATATATATATATATATATATATATATATATATATATATATATATCTATCTATCTATATACACACACACACACACACACACACACACACATATATATATATATATATATATATATATATATATATATATATATATATATATACATGCATCGATATAAACTTTACCTTCATCTACAAGCAAATACACCACATAGGTTGTAGAAGACGGAGAAGGAAAGATAAGCTGTAGAATGACAGGGGGATGGCGGGAGGGTAACCTGGACTGCAACAGTGAATACACTCGAACATCTACATTTATGGTAAGTGTACGCAACTGTACTATGTTCTTCGTGTTTCACTGCTGCAGTCATTACATTTGGGTAGAATCCCAAAGCTATGGTTGGGAGGCTGGAGCTAAACAGCATTAGGTGTGGCTATAAAGACCTGCAGCACTGCAGTGGCAAAGCCTGCCATGGACTTAGAGTAAAGAGGCAAATGGTAATACTTTGTAAAGGTGTGAACAGAACTCGAAGTAGCAACCTCTAGAATGTCTTTGGTTGGTACTCCTCTGAGAAAGGCTGCTGAAGTAGCTACAGCTCTGGTGGAATGAGACCTAATGGCCTTGGGCACAAGTTTACCATGGTGTAAGTAGCAGAAACGGATACAGTGGCTTATCCACTTTGAAACTGTCTGCTTTGAAATAGCCTTTCCTTCTGATCCTGCAGTATATGACACTAGTAATTGCTCAGTTTTTTTTTAAAGCTTTAGTCCTGCTCAAGAAGAATCTTAGCTGTCTGTGTACATCCAAGGAATGCAAAATTCTCTCTCCTTTGTTCTGCGGATTTGGACAACAAGTTGGCTGATGAATTGTTTGGTTAAGAGCCACACTGGAAACCACCTTAGGCATAAAAGTAGGATTTGTCCTCAGAGACACCCTGCCTGGGTAAAATATGATAAAAGGTTCTACAGCCATGAGGGCCTGTAGCTCTGAAACTCTTCTTGCTGAAATAATTGCTAGTAGCAGAGCTGTCTTCCATGATAAGAACTTTATATCAGCGGTAGCAGCTGGTTCAAATGGAGGCAGGGTGAGCTTTTCCAACACAACTGAGGTCCCATGCTGGTAATGGTGATCTTCTAGCAGGCCTTAAATTGTTGGCTCCTCTAAGATACTGCTTTAGTAAAGGATGAGAAGAGATTGGTAGCTCTGTAATGTAATGAGCCAAAATGGCAGAGGCATGGATTTTGATTGATGAGAAAGACAGGCCTTTGGCAAGCATCTCAGTTAAGTATTGCAATATCTGAGGAATATGCGATTCTGCTGTTTCGATTCCTTGTGCTTGATTCCAAGCACAGAATCTCTTCCATTTGTCAGCATAAGATTTTCTAGTACTACGCCTTCTGGCTTCTAAAATGACATCCATCACAGCTTTACTGAGAGGTGTCATTTGTATGATTACACAATTAGCCATGCTGCCATGTTCAGGGTCTGTAGTTGATTGTGCAGGATCTGATTGTTTTGCTGGGACAGTAGTTGTTGTCTGAGACAAGGTCCAAAGTGGGTATTGAGAGAAGTTCCTTAGGAATGGATACCAGTATTGGCGGGGCCAGTCTGGGGCAATTATTATCTTTGTCTTGTCTGACTTTTAGGAGGACCTTGGGTAGAAGAGGCAGAGGAGGAAAGGTGTAAACTGATAGGTTTTTCCAACTGAAGGATAGGGCGCCCACTTTCCATGCTTGTCTGTGATACGTCCCTGTGCAGAATCTTTTCAACTGATAATTTTGAGGAAAGGCAAATAGATCTATGTCCGGGCTCCCCCATTTCTCTGTTATCAAGCTGAAGACTTGTGGATTTGGTTTCCACTCGTGAGGATCCATAAGGTTTCTGCTTAAATCGTCTGCCAGTGTTTTTTGTTTTCCTGGCAGGGATTGAAGATGTATTTGGCAGGTCAAAGCCGTGTCCCACAGTGCCATGGCTAATCTGCAAAAGGGGTATGAGTGTGTGCCCCCTTGCTTGTTTATATACCACATGACTGTGTTGTCCATTTTTATCAGTAGTTGTCCTGGATAAAATAAGTCCTTGAAGGTTGTTGGGGCATTTTGAACAGCTAGCATCTCTTTCTGGTTGATATGTAGATGCATTTGGTTTGGCGCCTATATGCCCTGAATGCATCTTCCTGCCATGTGGCCCCCCCAGGCATAATCTAATGCGTTTGTTAAGGTTTGGCTGGCAAGGGGTAGAGTGAAGGGCCGTCCCATGTTTTGGTGACTGGCCTTTGCATATCTTGCGGCATGCCGGACTCCACATGGGTGTCGGCAGAGGCTTGCGACTCGAAGGTAGCGGGTATCAGGTGCTGCGAAAGTGCCTCATTGAGTACCGGCGACTGACTTAGGAGAAGCTTTGTTGTCGGTTTTGGATCTCGACTGTCTTTCTATGTCCTTTTCTTAGCGTTTTTTATGTACTCCGGTAGTCAGAATGCTATCAGACGACATTTCTGGGTAGTTAAATCTGTTTCCAAAATAATTTGATGCAAAAATATACTGATGCTTAATAGTGCGTTGGTTAAATCTAGCACAAAACCAACAGCTAGGCACGTTGTGATCAGGGCCTAGGCAAGGAATACAGTATAAATGGAAATCCTTATGAGGTATTTGCTTCCCACAAGTAATGCAATTATTAACTTTTTCTGACATTGGTACAAAGCAAGAAAAAAAGTTTCCCCAACGGGGTACTTAGCTTTAGTGAAGACTTCGGTTCTGAAACTCAACTAGAATATTTCAGTAGTCGGCCGACCGGCACTTGCGAAATGCTTCTGCTTCGGGCACCGCGCGGCAAGAAAGACTAAAGAAAATGGCGTCGGCTGCATGATTTATACTCCTGATGACATGGAAGAGGAGACAGAAACCGACGCAGGACCCAAGACTTTGGAATTCAGGCCGACTGAGGGCAACCTGCCAGTGGATTACCCAAATGTAATGACTGCAACAGTGAAACATGAAGAACATCACATAAATCAGATAGGTTACTCATAACAAAAACACTCAAAGATATAAAGTATAAATTATCTAATAAGACTTTTCAGTTTCAACAAGAATTGAATGGAGCACCCATCATTAATACCAGGATAGTGGCAAGCATATAAACCAATCTGCCACATCAATTCTCTTTTTTCTAATAATATCGAACAAATCAGATGGCTTTGCATGCCACTAAAGTCAGACGCCTGTCCTGGGTTCATTAATGGAGTGGTGGTCCTTACCTTACTTTTTCTCTTTATATGTACCCATTCAGCAATATGTTGGTCACACCAAGAATGTGTATATTTACAATATCTGTCTACATGGTAAAGCAGAAGACAAGCTATCTAGACCAGATAACATGCCTAGGTGTTCAACACTTTTCGGACACCTCCATGGTTTTTCATGCAAAATTTAGGTCTGATCTTTCTTTGATTGTCGGCATTGTTTAACCAGATATTTTTGACAATATTTCTGCCTTTTTAACTTCTGACTGTTATTGTAACCAGAGGGATGGTTAGGTGAGATAACCTGAATTAATACTTTTAAACGAATCAGCCAGATAAATTTGACATTTCTTCTTGTCTAATTATTATGATTATACTCGGTAGCTGCCTGAGT
>NC_056733.1:1590051464-1590056464 GCF_019279795.1 Protopterus annectens
TGGGTTCATCCCTTGAGTTTGGTTCCAGGCACAGAATCTACTCCATTTTTCTGCATAAGATTTTCTAGTACTAGGCCTCCTTGCCTCTAAAATGCTATCCATCACAGGCTTACTGAGGGATGTTAAAGGAGAGATTATGTAATTAGCCAAGCTGCAAGGTTCAGTGTTAGAAGCTGAGGATGCAGAATCTGGTTCTCCTGCAAAGACAACAGGGAAGGAGTCTGAAGCAGGTGTCATGGGGATAACAGTGACACTTCACAGGAGGGGGTACACCAGTGTTGGCGCGGCCAGTCTGGACCAATCAAAATTATCCTTGGTTTGTCCTGTTTGATTTTTAGTAGTACTTTGGAGAGCAGAGGAGTGGGGGAGGCAAAGACTGATAGGTTTTTCCAGCTGAAGGACAATGCATCCACTTTCCAGGCTTGTTTGTGGGGAGTCCTTGTGCAAAATTTGTCCAACTGGTAGTTCTGGGGAGATGCAAACAGGTCTATATCTGGCCTCCCCCCATTTGCTTGTTAGCATGTTGAAAATCCTTGGTTCCGGTTTCCACTCGTGTGGGTCCATGAGGTTTCTGCTTAGTCCATCTGCCAGTGTATTTAATTTTTCTGGCAGGAATTGAGTTTGTAGGTGCACTTGGTAGCTCAAGGCTGTGTTCCACAATGCCATGGCTAGTCTACAGAGGGGGTAAGAATGTGTACCCCCCTACTTGTTTATGTACCACATAACAGTGGTGTTGTCCGTCTTTACCATTAGTTGTCCTGGAAGAATGTGGTCCTTGAAGACTGTCAGAGTATTTTGTACAGCTAACATTTCTTTTTGATTGATATGCAAGTGCATTTGACTTGGGTTCCATTTGCCCTGAACGCACTTCCCTGCCAGGTGAGCCCCCCATGCATAGTCTGATGAGTCTGTTAGGGTTTGGGCATTAGGGGGTGGTGTGAAAGGTAGTCCCTTGTTTTGGTGGCAGGCCTCTGCCCACCAAAGGAACTCTAGGCATAGGCAAGGTATGATAGGAATCATTGTTTCTAGATCCTGAAAATGTTGACACCATAGGCTTTTTAGATACCACTGTAGTTTCCTCATATACAGTCTTGCATATGGAATTAGAAGAATGCAGGAGGCCATGAATCCCAAGGCTTGCAGTATTTGTCTTGCAGATAGCAGGGTTTTTGCGGTCACTTGTTTGAAGTAGGTTGTCAAATTAATTTGTTTCTCTGGCATGAGATAAGCCATCTGGGAAGTTGTATTCAAGCTTGTTCCCAGAAATATTATTTGCTGACAGGGTACCAGGTGTGATTTCTTTTCGTTTATGGTGTACCCCAGACAAGTTAGAACCCTTTGTACAAAAGCCAGATGATTCAAAAGTATGTCTTGGCTTTCTGCCCGAAGTAGACAATCGTCCAGGTATAGGTATATTTGAATATTTATTTGCCTGCAAAATGCAATAACTGGAGCTAGGCACTTTGTGAATACCCTGGGTGCAGTAGATAAGCCAAAGGGCAGTTCAGAGAATGGATAGTGCGTGTAGCCTTCTTTGAAGCATAGGTATTTTCTGCAAGATTCCCTGATTGGGATGTGCAGGTATGCTTCTTTTAAATCTACAGTTGCCAGCCAAGCATCTTTGCCTAGCATAAGAAGTAACTGGTGAAGAGTCAGCATCTTGAATTTTGGGATCTCCAAAAAGGTGTTTAGAGTAGGCAGGTCCAGGATATGATGCCATGAATCGTCTTTTCTGGGTATCAAGAGAAGTCTCAAGTAGAAACCTTGTCCCTTTTCCTCTTTTGGTACCAGTTGAACAGCCCCCATGCTTAAGAGAGAAAGTACTTGTTTTTGGGCCTCTGCACACTGATTTAGGGGTAGGTCTAGCCACCCGCTTTGTGTTGGCAATGTGCAGAAGTGAAATGTGTATCCCTGGGACACTATATTTAAAACCCACTTGTCCTGGATAATGAGTTCCCAATTCTTTGCATAAAGAGCAATCTTTCCCCCCAAAGGGGCAGTCAGTTGATAAGTGCTTGGAAATTTTAAAAGGAAGTCATTGAGACAGTTTACCATTGGGGGAGTCTTATTACTCCCAGATTTGGAAGTGGAGGCCCCCCACTGCTTAGTTGTGTGTGCCCCCTGGGACTGAAACCTGGGGTTTTTGCTGTGTCTGGGTTTGGCTTGAAAAGACCTGGAAGGGGCTGGAAAGGACCAATTCTTAGAGGGCCAGTGGCCTACTAAATCTAGGAGGCTGAACTTGTAAGAAATCTTTAACGGTTTGCATAGATTTAGCTTTATCTTCCATCTTTTTAAGAACTTCCTCAGCCTTGTTGCCAAACAGGCGGTCCTGACTTAAAGGAGCATCCAACAATTTAGCTTTAACATGATCGGGCAAAGATTGCTCCTTAAGCCAAGCATGCCATCTGAGCACAGACCCAGTAACAGTAGCCCTGCAAGAGACATCTAATGAATCAAAACCACATTGCAAAGTACGCTTTCCAACTTGTTCAGCAGAATGCATTAAATCCTGTAATTTTTTATGTTCCACACAGTCAGGAATCAACAATTTTCTGTTTAAGCAGTCCAATAACATGTTGCTGATACTTTAACATACGAAACTGGCAGTTTAAAGCCCTAATGGCCAAGGTTGCAGAAGTGTAAACCTTCTTACCCCATCTATCCAGCGCCCTGGAGTCTCTATCAGAAGGGGTAGAATTTTTAACAGTAGAAGCCTTAATGCCCTTGGGCCCCTGTGAAATATAGTCTCTGGATCTGCAACAGGATTTTTAAAAAGGAATTTGTGGGAGTCAGGGACCCTGCATTATCTTTCAGGTTTTCTGGGAGCAGGAGGCAGGGAATCAGGGTCCAAACTAGATTTCGAAAAAGCATTGTCAACAATGTCTAGTACAGGAGGAATAGCTAAAGGCCTATGCGGAGGTATGAGAAGGAAATCCCTAATCCTCTTTTTTTAATCAGAAAAATCCTGACTTTCCCAATGGAAATGCTCCCTTAGAGTATGTAAGGTTTCCCCAAAAGAAAAATCCTCAGGAGAGGAATCAGAAGGAATGTAGTCCTCTGCATTAGAATCTTCATAAGTACATAAGGGCAAATGCAGATCATCAGAAGAATCAATCCTGATCAGAAGATTCATAATCAACTTCAGTCCTAGGCCTCTTAGAAGGGGGGGGGGGGGGTTGGCTACCCCTGATTAGAGTTACTAGATCTTCTGCCATTCTTATTTGTTTTTTAGGCATACAGGCCTGAACATGTGGCCTGGGCGTCGTTTTTGTTAAGTATGGATCGAGATTAAGGCCCAAGTAAAGGAGGCGTCAGTTTAATATGCAAGTCCGTAGGCCTGAATACACCCTCAGAAGCCGGTGCCTGCACAGCGGCTCCGGACCCAAAGGTAGAGACATCCACGGGTTCCACAGTTGAAGCATCTCACGGCATACTGGACTCTGAATAAGTCTCAGTAGAGGCCTGCGAATCAGAAGTAGCAGGTATCAGGGGCTGCAAAAGCACCTCACTGAGTACCGGTGAACTGGTGACTGGCTTAGGAGAAGCGTCGTCGGCAGGTTTGGAGCTCAGCGGCCTGTTTGTCTTTATCATTGTTTTTTCGGAATCCCGGTAGTTGGATGGCTAACCGACATTTCTGGATAATTAAACCGAGAACCGAAATATTTAGAGGCAAAAATATACAGACGACAGTGTACTGATTAAAGCACAAAACCGGCAGCAAGGTACGTCGTGGTCAGGGGCTAGGCAAGGAATACAGTACGAATGAAAATCTTTGAGGTATTTGCTTTCCACGAGTAATGCAATTATTAACTTTTACTGACATCGGTACGGAGGAAAAAAAAGTTTCCCCAATGGGGTACTTAGCTTTAGTTGAAGGCTTCGGTTCTGAAACTCAAACGAAAATTTCACGAGTCTGCCGACTGGCACTTGCGAACTGCTTCAGCTTCGGGCACCGCACGGCAAGAAAGACGGATGTAAAGGTGTCGGCTGCATGTTTTATACCCCTGACGACCTAACGTCATGGAAGAAGGGACAGCAACCGACGCAAGACTTTGTTAATCAGGCCGACTGAGGGCTACCTGCAAGCAGATAATCCAAATGTAATGACTGCAACAGTGAAACATGAACATCTTGTCTGTGCAACTGTACACATGTACAGATATCACAGTTTTTTAGTCTTGTAGGATTATGAAAATTATACATTTCCAATACTTATTATTAGACCCATATCTTTGCAAGGGAGCATGGTGATGACACAAATGATGCATCATTTTGAAGCTGACATTGAGATGCACAACTTCTACACTGATATATAGACTCGGTCTGTTACAGGTGATGAGATATATTGTGCTTTATCAATTATGAGAATTATATTAATCATATTTCTGTGAATATCTCCATAAAGGAGTATCACACAGTAATGGCTAAGGTATCATTTTAAAGCAGACATTCATACTAACAAATTAAACACAAACTGTATGAGTCTACATGGTACACTGATCAAGATACTGTGCGTTGCTTTTCCAAAAAGGTAATAAATATGCACAATATCAACATTCCTTGCCAAATATTTAATAATGACTTTGATATGCACCATCAACATTTATACTGTTGGAAAGGTCAGTGTCTAACAACTTTCATGTTTACATTTTTAGTCTAGCTCATAGAGAGTTATGAACATTTGTTTTTTGTGCGGTATTACAAATGGATTTTCTGAAAAAGAGCTCAGGCTGCACTGCTGTTCCTATGGTGGAAATTAAGCAGGCAGCTTTTTCTGAGCTGCTCCGGAGTGAATGAGTTGACCAGAGTAGAAATTGTGGACAATAACAGAGTAGAAGGATTTCATCTGTGAGGGAAACAAGAAAAGTGTCAAGTGGGACAGGTTGATCCTTCCAGTAGAACAGATCACATAGATAATTTGCTGAAATATTTGTTAGCAACTACATCGTGAATACCATTAATTTATGGTATTCCTAAATTACACAAATCGCTCACAGCAC